>NC_056727.1:770294159-770594159 GCF_019279795.1 Protopterus annectens
AATCAGGATTGAAGATTCCTCAAATGAAGATGATTCCTCTGGTGATGAGTCTCTGGAATATTCTGCCCAGATTTCCTCTCCACTGGGGTATGCTTCCCCAGAGGAGGAATCAAATGTTACAGAATCACCTGGGGAGGATATTACCCTTAATGAGAACATTGCCAAGGTGAGAATTTTTTTCAAGTGGGATTGCTCTCAGGTTTCTGAGGTGCAAAAAAAGATAATATGACCTGTTGCAGATGGATTCCCCTTCCCCATCTGCAGTGCCTCCAGCGTTACCAGCTTTCGTGGATGCTTTCTCTTCTGCTTCTAAGTGTCAAGACTCACAACCTCCTGCCCCTAAAAGGCCAGATAAGTTTTACAAAGTGCCAGAAGATTGCAAGTTTTTATTTAAGTGCCCTTCTGCAGATCCAGCTACAGTCTAAGTGGCTGTGGATAAGCCCTCAAATCTTTTGCCTTCAACTTTCCTTCTTATCTTGGATAAGGAGAGTAAGGTTATGGAAAGGTTGGGCAGAAAACAGTATATTTCAGCCAATCTTGCCTTTAGGGTCATAAACTACTAAAGGCATATGACCAAATATACCTTAGCCCTCCTTTCTCAAGCCACTCAGCTCATTTCAAAGCTCCCAAAGTCAAACATTAAGTCTCCGCTTTCTTGCATTTCCAGTTCTTCTGCTCAAGTGATATGACATTCCATTAAATGCAGCTATGATGCGGTTGAAGCATCTGCCAAAGCTGCTGTATTTGACTCTGTCTTGAGGAGATACTCTTGGCTGAGACTTCAGCCAGTACCAGATGATATCATAGCTAAAATATATGAATGCTCCATTAGATTACAAGGCCTTGTTTAGATCTGCAGCTGTAGAACTTTTTAAGTCCTTTCAAAAGAAGGGCAAGGAGCACCAAAACCATATTTTTCTGTCACCAGTTCCAAAATTTCAAAAGAACTACCCTTCAAAAACTCCCTTTGTAAGAAAGCAATCCAGACCTTCTTCATCTAAGAGTAAAAGAAGTGCCAGAAAACCTTACACTGCCAAGATGTCTTCTACTACTCCTCCTGCTCAGAAGCAGCCTTTTCTGAGCAAGCCAGGTAGTCCATGACTTTGCAGTCAGACCCCACTGTCCTTACGTCTTTCCTTGTCTCTTCAACTTGGAAACATATCACCCAAGAATCCTGGGTTCTTTCTAATATCCTCAGAGGTTACTTCATGATACAGAAGACTCTTCCTTCCTTCAGGGGCATTTCGCAACCTCCAAAAGACCAGTATGATTTTTTTCTTCATATGGTTCATACCTTGATTACTCAGGGAACCTTTCAAGAAGTGCCTCCATCCTAAACAGGAGAAGGATTCTACTCAAGAATGTTCCTAGTCCCCAGAAAAGATAGTCCTTGGAGACCTAATCTAGACCTCCCACAGCTGAACACATTTCTGAAGGTTCCTACCTTTTGCATGCTTTCCTTAAACACTCTGCTTTCTGTCATTCTTACACAGGCCTTTATGGTGTCCCTGCACATCAAGGATGCCTATCTTCATGTCCCTATTCATCCTCTTTACAGGAAATTTCTGCGTTTTGCTATTGCTTCCTCACATTTTCATTTTTCTGCCTTGGCACCAAGGGTCTTCACAAAATGCTTAGTGCCTGTTATTGCCTTTTTCAGACTCAGGGGCATTCAAATCTTTACATACCTGGACAAATTCCTTCTCCAGGCTTATTCTCCAGACATTCTCTTAGCAAACCTTCATTTCATAGTGTCTCTTCTAGAAAGACTAGAATTCACTATAAATTCCAAACATCCTTTCTTACTTCTTCCCAAGACCATGTCTTCCTATGATGCAGAATACAGACAGACAATATGTTGGCTTCCTTGTCTACTCAGAAAATCATCTATCAAAGTGATTTCTTTCAGGCCATCATTCCACTTCAGTCTCTGACAGCCAGAGAGTTCCTCTGCCTGCTAGACTTCATGGCATCCACTATACCCATGTTGCCTCTAGCCAAACTTCACATGAGGAAATTCCAGTGGTCCCGCAGATCCTCCACTAGATTTTGCTATTCCTCCACTTCCCTGCTTGAGAAAAGAACTGCAGTGGTTGATTCAACAGATTGCCTTGAATCCAGGGTCCCCCCCCCACCTCCTCATCTGTTTCAGGAGTTATTCACAGATGCATCAGACATGGCATGGGAGGGAACCTTTGCCTCTTGGAAGGCTCAAGATGTGTGGTCTCCTTCCCAAATGAAGGACCACATAAACATAAAGGAGATGAGAGCTCTCATTTTTGCCCTGCAAACTTTTCAACCTCCAGGTCCCCTAAAGTGGTTCACAGATAACACCACAGTTCTTTTGTAGGTCAACATGCAAGGGGTGGGTGGGGCACCAAGTCATACCGCCTGTGCAGGTTGGCTCTCAAGGCTTGGAAATTGGCTACTTAGTTCCAGTCAGAATGTTGTAGCAGATGCATTGAGCAGGTCCATGACTCAGTCCCCTAAATGGATGTTGCACAGGAGATGAGTTTTTGGACATTATCCACTGGTGGGATACTCCTCAAGTAGATCTCTTCTCCTCCCCTATGAACAGACAACTTCTAAGGTTTTGTGCCAGAGTGCCCAACCATCTGGCATGGATGGTGGCTGCCCTATTCTTGTCTTGAAAGGAAATGTTTCTCTATGCATTCCCCCTTCTCCCTTCTACAGAAAGTTCTGTTAAAGATACAACAGGACCAACCAAAAATCTTGCTGGTGACTCCCTTTTGGCCAAGAGACAGTGTTGGTTCCCCCTTCTTCTGCATTTAGCCAAGGGCAATCATTACAAGTTACCTCACAGGGTGGCTCTACTCACACAGGACAAGGGATCCTTAATTCATCTACAAATGTCAACCCTTCATCTGGCACTGTGGTTGACAGGGTTTTGATCCCTTCTAAACACCTATTTTCTGAGGACGTGCTGCAAATTCTGCAGGAGGCCAGAAAACCCAATACTAGGAAATTCTACATTTCCAAATGGAAGAGGTTTTCCATCTGGTGTCTTTCTCAAAACCTACAACAATTGATGTTAAGTTGTCTCTCTCACCTTCATTCTTGCTGGTTGGGTTCGGAGACAATCCTCGGCTCCGACTCGACCATCTACTAAAGCTCGAGAGCTATTTACTGGCTCGAGGCCTCCCCATATCCCACAATGCTTGGCGCTAGATACTCAGATCTCATTTGCCGCTTCAGCTACGAGGTTGCGTTTTTACTGGCTCAGGTCATATTAATCTGTTTTGGTCTTATTAGCTTTGTATTTTTCTTTTATATAGATAGTCTTTCCCTTTTAGTGTAATTAGACTGTGTATCCCCTAGTTTGTCCCACTCAGGAAACTCGTTTTTTGTTAGAGAGTTTCTACCCCCCCCTTGTACCTTCTCTTTAGTGGCTAACCCCCCCCCCCCTTTTTGTACCTAATAGGAGTAGAGTTTAGCCTTGTAATATTTGTATATATTTTTATTAGTGGATAATTTTTGTGATGTGATAGTTTTTTGTTGTTATTATTGTTAGTTTAACTAGTGTGGGTGTGTGACTGTTCCTGTGTGCCTTGTTTAAGCACTAGTTTAATTTTCTCTCTTTGGTATCCCATTCCAGTACGTCCAAGGATACCAAAGTTTCAGGCTTCAAGAAGTGTGACTCGTGCTGTCAGAAGATGTCTCTGACAGACGGTCACACTTCTTGTGTTTATTGCTTGGGTTCCCTACACCTGCAGGACTCCTGCTCGGTCTGTCACACCTTCAGCCTGAGAGTCCTGCAGGAGCATAGGAACAAGCTTATTTTGAGAGGCTTACTTAAGCCAGAGGGATCCCCGGTGAAGCCTCAGTCGGGGAAATCCTTAAAGCCCACCAAGCCGTTGGCTCCCAGCTCAGAGCCATCTCCGGGTGCAGCATCTGCCTCCTCTTCGGTTCCGGCTGGAACCGACATCTCTGGACCTCAATTGGCTCAAGTTTTAGTGTCGGAGCCGTCTTTAGGCCGAAAACGTTATAGGTCCCCTCGGCTCCGGGGTCACCATTGCTTCAGTCTGAACGAAGCCATAGGTCCCACTCCTCTCGGTCCTCCAGGCTATCCGATCATGACTTGGAGAGGGTGGTCAGTAGACTCCTTAAATCGCAGGCCCTGGCCAAAATTTTAACCAGCCCTTCTCAACAGACTGTGGCTGTCCCTGTGTCTTCAGCAGTTCCTCCTCCAACCCCCTTTTGTGTTCGGAGCCAGAGCTGGTTGGGGCTCGAATCTTGGAAATGTCGGAGCCGATACCACACCTTTTGGCTCCTTCGTCGGCTCCGATCTCTTCATTGGTTCCTTCCTTGGAGGGATCTGGGCACCGGGACTCCCTTGTTGGCTCCGAGGGGGCGAGTGGCATCGGACCCTTGTCCGACCCTGTTCTCCCTCTCGGGGCTTCGGTGCAGGTGAGCTCGGCTCTGACATCGGCCGCGGAGCCGTCCCTCTTGGTGCCGGGAGGGGTTCACATCTCTTCGGAGCGGGGACCTTCTGCTCTGCCTGATAGGGACGCCTTCGAGGTCATGAGGAGTGTGCTGACTCCTGAGTCGGCTCCTCGATTGGACCAGTCAGCTCCTGCCCCCATGGTGCCTGCATCGGTCTCTGCCCACCCTTCTGACCCCAAGCGTGGAGAACAGATGCTCCAGGTCACCCCATTGGGCGTATCTTCCTCTTCCAAGGCCTCCCCTGATCATTCAGAGGAGCCCCCTCGGAAGAGAAAATGTTAGAGGAAACATGTCGACTTCCCCGAGTCAATCACGTCTGATACTAACTTGGAGGATTCGGGAGGGTCCCCAAGATCCCCCTCTGAGGATGTCTCTTTTTCAGACATCCTAGAGATCCTTAAGCAGAGGGAGAACTGGACTGCCCTTAATCCTTCTGAGGATGAGTCAGTTTACCTGGACGCATTTGGTTCTCGCCCTTCCACCTCCTAGGTGTCTCCACCCTTCGACCCACTGATGGAAGTAGTGGCTCAAAGGGTGTGGTCAGTCCCGGACACAGTGGAACCATCTCCCCGCAGGCCCACTAAGTTCATTACAGCCCCACCCAACAAACAATTTTTGACAAAAGGTGTGCCCGTTGATGCCATGGTGGTTGCAGCAGCCACGAAGAAGGAGTTGACTGACCCTTCAGTGCCTGTCCATCCACCTAATAAAGAATCTAGGACAATGGACAGGTACTGGAAGCGGATGTTTTCCTCAGCGACTTTTTCCATGCGGTCGCTGAATTATCTGTGCCACTTCACCCACCTTCAAAGGGATCTTCTCAAGGAACTGGGTGATACCCTTCAGGATCCATCAGCTGCGGGGGCTCAAGATAAGATTAACTCCCAGCTGGTGACCCTTAACTCAGTCATCAACTCCTCTATGTGGCTCATTTCTTATGCAGCTGATGGGGCGAGTAGGGCCGCAGGTACAGGCGTGGCTTTGAGAAGACATGCCTGGATGCGGTTATGTAACTTTGCTGATCCCTTTAAGGTGTCCTTCACCAATACCCCTTTTGATGGTTCGGCTCTGTTTGGCCCATAGGCGAAGGATACCCTTACCAGGTGTGAGCAGGAAGGCAAGACTCTCTCTGCCGTGGGAGTCCATTTTTCTACTCCCTCTAGACCATATCCTAAAGGTCAGAAGAGTGGAAAAATGTGGTTTTGGAAACCCCAGGTAGTCGTGCCTGACACACGTGGTGAGTTTCCCTCCAGGGGCAGGGGAGGGAACAATAATAGATGCCGCCCGAGGGGCAGAGGGGGTCTGCAAAATCAGGGTAGCAGAGAATCTTTCTCTGACAAACCCTTTCAGCACCCCTGAGGGGCTGCCCGACTGTCCACCTTCGGAGGCAGTCGGGGGAAGATTGTCACTGTACCCAGAATCCTGGCAACTCCTCACACAAGACAAATGGGTACGGTCCATCATATCTGAGGGTTACAAAATCCCCTTTGTCCACACCCCTGTACAAACAACCAAGTCCCTTCCAGATGTTCCACCCGGTCTAAGGGAACAAGCAGTGCCAGAAATTTCAAAACTGCTAGAAAAACGGGCCATCCAGCCAGTCCCAGCAGACCAGCAAGGATCCGGAATTTGCTCCAAGTTCTTTTTGGTACCAAAAAAGACAGGTGACTGGAGACCCATTTTGGATCTCAGCAGGTTAAACAAATCTGTTCAAAGAACGAAGTTCCGGATGGTCACACTTCAGTCCATTCTACCCTTTTTGGGTCAGGACAATTGGATGTGCTCCATAGACCTTCAGGATGCATACTCCCATATCAAAATGGACAGGTGATCCAGAAGGGTTCTCTGCTTCTGGCTGGGAGCCAGTCACTATCAATTCAGTGCCCTGCCCTTTGGTCTCACCACAGCCCCCAGGGTGTTCACCAAATGCATGGCAGTGGTTACAGCTCACCTGAGACGGCAAGGATTCCAGGTGTTTCCATATCTAGACAACTGGCTTCTTACTGCTTCCACCAGGCATCAGCTACTGTGAGCCAGGGATTATACCATGCAAACTTGCTCCGAGCTAGGTATCTCAATAAATTTCGAAAAGTCTGCATTGTCGCCTTGTCATTCTATAACCTTTATAGGCGCAAGATTAAATACAAAAGATCTGTCTGCAAAACTTCCTCTAGACAGAGTATCAGACATTCGCCGACATGTGCAGGTCTTACTACAGTGCAAAAGGATTCAGGCCAGATTTATACTAAAAATGTTAGGTCTCATGGCAGTAGCAATCATACTAGTTCCCCTGGCTCGTTTTCACATGCGGATTCTTCAGTGGATGCTTTTTACCCAGTGGTCTTTTCAACAACTTCCGATGTCTCACAAGATAATAATTACTCAAATCATGCAAAGACCACCTGGCATGGTGGATGGTCTCCTCTCTAGTACTCCAGGGCAGACCGTTTTTTCTTCCTCCTCCTGTTGCCACGGTGAACACGGATGCCTCCCTGATCGGGTGGGGGGGGGGGCATTTTCAGGGCAGGACTGTCCAGGGCACTTGGCAACCTCTAGAGTACCAATAAGAAAATCCACGGAGTCTGAAGCTCAACCATCACAGTACTTTATTGCACAAGCTTCACCAACTGGAAAGACAAAAATGAGAAAACTGGTTCTCCACAACTGACCTAGGTTTCGTCAAATGACTTCTTCAGAGTGTGTTGAACCAGTATATAACCACAATCAATAATGACTCACTAATTACAACAAGTATCACTTCAAATAAATTGACAATTAATGTATTGTTAAAAATATTCATAGTTAAATACTTTGTTAAAAACACATAAGTATCACAAAAAACTACCCCAGATAAAATAGTAACTAACTTGTGTTGTGTATAATCAAATAACTTATTATAATTAACTATGTATATACATAACATATCAAATACATTAAATACTTAAATAAAATATATTTGTTAAAATTAAAATGTATTTGTATTGTAGTTATGGTACTGATAATGTACAAATATTAAAAAATGTTTAATTTAATAATATACCATATAGTATATTGATTGATTTTATTTGTATTATCCTTATAGGTGTGTTTATCCCAAAATATGCCTTAATCTCAAGAATGGCTTGATTGACACAAACTCATTTAACCCTGGATGTGAGTGTGCATTTAGTTTAAATTGCCATTTAATTTCACAAACATCTAAATGAAATTCAGTGACTCTACCTTGTGGATCTTTTTCTAGTTGTTGTATAATACAAAACTTAAAATGATGATCATTATCGTAATATGCCTTGCCAAGGCATTTGAAGGTTTTTTATGTTGGATATCCAATATGTGTTCCTTTATTCTTTCTCTAAAAGCCCTACATGTCTTTCCAACATAAAAGGCAGTGCATGACTGACATCTGGCAATATATACCACATTGACAGAATAACAATCAAAGTGTCCCATAATGTTGATAGGTATGTTGTTAATAACCAATCTCTTGCCAGTCGTCATAATATGCCTACACATCAAGCATCTTCCACATTTAAAATTTCCTTTAGTCTTATTATTGTTGGAACCATTGTTTAATGTACATGTTTCAAACATCTTTTTAAATGTCATATCTCTCACGAAAAATGAATTTAATTTGACGAGAGCAAATTCATGAAAATCCTTTAACCTAAAAGGATTCCCAATTCTTTCTATAATACTTCTAACAAATTCAAGGCCTGCATTGTCGGTCAAAACAAACAAAAAATTCGCTTTTGATATAAAATCATCACTGTTTTGTTCCATTGTGCCACTAAAAAGTTCCACATTTTTATGAATCGGTAGAATAATGCCCTTATCTCTTTTAAAGAGTATTTCATTCATGATTTCATCACCATGTGCTATTAAATTCCAATTCATTTACAAAATCAGACATTGCTTCTCACCCATGAGCCGCTCTCACCATTTGTCCCTTGACAATAGCTCTTTTTTGGTGTTTGGGGTGCCAACTATCATAATGAAGATATGAATTGGAAAATGTGGATTTTCTATATATGTTTGAAACCAGGCATCCCTTTTCTTGAACAAATGCTAAACTCACATCCAAATATGTTACTTTGTCTTTTTGTATATTATAAGTAAATTTTAAAAACCAAGCAGTTTGATTAATATAATCCATAAAGGCCTCTAATGCTAACCTTTCACCTTGCCAAATTATAAAAATATCGTCCAAAACCGTGTGTAAAATTTAATAAATGGACGATATTCACTGTTGAAAACATAATTGTTCTCCCAAAAGGCCATTCGAAATTGGGTGGGGCACAAACTGCCCCCCCACGCACTATAAGTGGGGGCACAGCATGCCCCCATAGCAACACCTGTATTTTGTTTGGAATAACGTTCGTCAAAAGACAAAAAATTATTATGTAAGACCAATTCCATTAACATCAGCCAAGTATTAATATCATCCTGATCGAACTTCCCTGTGGCGTACAATTGTTCTCCCAACCATGTTAAACCAACATCATGGGGAATAGATGTAAATAAATTAACTACATCAATCGTCACAAGGTAACAATTCTCTTGGAAATCAACTTTCTTTACTTTCTCCAAAAGTGCCAAGAGTCTTTGAATATAAGAAAAGCTTTTCAATCCTGGCTTCATTTTGTTGTCCACATATTTGCTTATAAAAGCCACCTTACTTCTTTTTCCATCAACTATTGGTCTAAACTGAACGTTATCAAGGCCTTTATGGATTTTAGGTATCCCAAATATTCCACTGACCAAAGGAAAATTGTTATTCATATAATCAAAGTCAGTTTCACTAATATTACCCTGAAATAACATGTCTTCTAACATCAAATCTATCTTTTGATAAGCCATATTAATTTCATGTTTACTGACCTCAATGTAATTATCTTCATTAAGCATATTAAACATTTTCACATAATCACATTTATCCAACCACTCCATTGCCCATGCCCTATCGGGCATGATGCGTAATTGTTTTAATATTACATAGAAATTCTATATTCTTGATGTCTTCATGTGTCATATTACAAAATGACTTTACTGTTTATTTAGAAAAAATCCTAATGTCAAATTCGCACATATTTTCAAATAATTCAGTGATTTTAATATAAGGTGGATTAAATATACTAGGTCTTTCCGCATCGAATAGTGCCATTTCTGTTGTCACTAAAACCAAAATAAGCCCAGGATTTAGCTATTTAACAAAGAGTTTGAGGTCAAACATGATGTCTACTATGTTAGCATTTCTACAGGGTACAAAATTAAAACCCTTAGATAATGTTTCGACATGTTGTGTCTCAAGAACCAAACCAGAATAGTTATATAGTTTGTAATCATTAGCTTTGTTGCAAATAATCTTAGGTTTACTAATAGAACCCAACTCAGATGTAATAATATTAGAACAAGACAATGATGAATTATTCACACTCACATTATGGCTGTCTGTTGTCATTGGGTCAATAAATGTCAATTCATTTGGTCTCATACAGAAGTCTGTATCGGTAACACTGTTTAAATGAGAACCACATCCTCTTAATATGTTACAACCATTTAAGAATATATTATGTGTATCCAAATCTATAAAATTACCCTCATTACTGTTATTCAAATCCATAATGCTGTGTGTTGTAATATCTAACAAAGTGTCAGTGTCATGTATATTAGATGTATAATAAACTACATCGGTCCCAAAATCATTTTGGGGAGGAAAGTGTTCATTGAAACTTGAGCTAGCATTGTTACTATAATCACATACATTAATGCTGTCTTGACCTTCCAACCACCTTAAAAATTCACTCATACTCTCATCCATATTGTTAACATTAGCAGTAACTGGCACCAATGTATGTTCGTTGGTAGTATTATCAAAACATTACTTGATATTAAGACAGTTTCTGCATGTGTAAACGTTTCATTTAAGTCCACTAAACGTTCAACATAATTGTCATCATTTGTAACAGAAATAGAAGTGTCATTTATCTGTCGCTGTCTACTAACCATAATTTCGACATTAGTATCCGCACTATGAGTCGCTTTGTCTTGAATATTACACGTACAACAGCTGACAGTGTATTGCGGGTGTAAGACTTCTCTAATATTTAAACAAATGAAACAGTCGAGGTCAGTGCAGGCAGCGCTATGTAGAGTACCACCTGCACATAAATGTCTTGGAGATGAGAGCGGTGCTTTTAGCGTTGAAAGCTCTTCAGGACTCTCTACCCAATGGGACTATTGCATTTCAAACAGACAATATGTCTGTAGTGTGGTACATCAACAAGCAGGGCAGAACCAAGTCCTATCCCTTATGTCGAGAAGCACTCAGACTCTGGCAGTGGGCGATCTCCTCTCAATGGTTTCTGATAGCAACCCACATCGCCGGGAAGTCCAACGTCATAGCGGACAGGCTAAGCAGAGCTATTCTCATGCCTCACGAGTGGTCTCTCAATCAGTCAGTAGTGGAAAAAATTTTCCGCAGATGGGGTCAACCTTGCTGCAACCTTTTCGCAACTCCTCTCAACAGCAAGTGTGACGATTTCTTCACTCTCTTCCCCCTTCCCGGGCACTTCCCCAGAGATGCTCTAGTTCACGATTGGCCCCGGGGCCTTCTCTATGCATTCCCACCCTTTCCCCTAATTCCCAAACTAATTCAGAAGGTGACCGTATTGGGATCCAGGATGATCCTCATTGCCCCTTACTGGCCTCAACAAATTTGGTTCCCATTCCTGCATCGTCAACTACTGAAGCAGCCTTGGAATCTGGACCCAGAACCAGACCTCTTGGTCCATCTGTCAGGCGGGCTGCACCAATCCCTTCAGTCTCTCAACCTCACAGCTTGGTTGCTCCACTTCCAACCTTAGCCAGGCTTCCACATATTTCTCTGCCGGTGCGTGAAATCATCCTTTCTTCGCGCAAATCTACCACCAGGAAGACTTATGCTAGTAAGTGGAAACGTTTCTCTTTCTGGGCAGAGGCTAGAAATATAGACCCCTTTACAGCCCCTGTCCATCACGTTCTAGATTTTTTAGCAGAACTCTTTCAAGCTGGTTCCTCGTCTGCCACCATTAAGGTCCAATTAGCTGCTATCGCAAATTTCCACGCTGGCCTGTCAGAAACCAGCATCATGTCCCACAAACTTTGCAAGGCCTTTCTTAAAGGGGCTATTTTGCTTAGGCCCCCGGTCAGAGATCCCCCGCCTCCGTGGGACTTAAACTTGATATTAGCTTCCTTGATTCTTCCCCCTTTTGAACCTGCGACTTCCTGTTCCTTAAAATTGCTCTCCTGGAAGACTCTTTTTAGTAGCCATCACCTCAGCTAGGAGAGTTTCGGAACTTCAAGCCCTCTGTATTCATCCTCCTTACCTTGTGTTTCATAAGGATAGAGTTTCACTCAGGACTAATCCTTAATTTCTGCCCAAGATACCTTCCGAAACAAACCTGAATCAGGCTATTGATCTACCTGTCTTTTTTCCTAACTATTTGAACAAAGCTGAACAAAAGTTACACCAATTGGATGTTCATAGGCAATTATGTTTTTATTTGGATAGGACCAAGCAAACAAGGAAATCAGACCAACTCTTCCTGTCCTATGCTGAGGGCAAACAGGGCCTGCCAGTTTCGAAAGTAACCTTATCCAGGGGGTTGTCCTCTATTATTACTTTGATTTATCAGCTGAGACATAAAGAACTTCCTACTAAACCCAAAGGTCATTCCACCAAAGCGTTAGCTACTTCGGTAGCTTTTCAAGCAAGACTACCTATGGAATCTATTTGTGCCGCAGCCACATGGGTCACTCCTCATACTTTCATTTCACATTATAAGTTGGATATGGCTTCTAGGAGTAGAGCTGCTTTTGGTTCCACTGTGCTCAAGAGTCTGTCCCGATGAGCCACCCAGGACTAAGGTGCTAGGGACGCTGTCCCAACCAGCAAGAATGAAGGTGAGAGAGACAACTTAACATTAAGAAGTTATGTACCTACCATAACGTTCCATGTTAGTTGTCTTCTTCTCGCCTTCTTTCTTGCATCCCACCCTCCATCCCCCTAGCCTGGACAGACCGAGAAGAGTCCCTTTTTGAGGCTTTCTTCCTCTGGCTGAGTTTTTATCTTGGTTATGTCCTCCTCTGTCTTAGTACTGTAGGAAAACCTTGTAGTATGGACAGGTGTCCTTGTTTTTTCTATGGTGTTAACTGTGCCAAAATGAGATCTAGGTATCTAGCACCAAGCATTGTGGGATATGGGGAGGCCTTGAGCCAGTAAATAGCTCTCGAGCTTTAGTAGATGGCCGAGTCTCGGCTCCGAACCCAACCAGCAAGAAAGAAGGCGAGAAGAAGACAACTAACATGGAACGTTATGGTAGGTACATAACTTCTTATTTGTAGATATTCCAATGGTTTTGTCTTATCTGTGTGGATTACTGAAGATTGAATTATTATATTCTTCAGTAAAAGATCATCTCTCAGCCATTTCTGCCTGTCTGCCTATGGTACCTTCTTTAGCGTCAGGATTAGAAGTCTTTAAAAGGCGTCCTTTATATCAACCCCCAAGAAAACCAGTTCCTCCTCCTTGGTATCAAAATTTTATCTTAGAAAAACTTACATTACCTCCCTTTGAGCCAGCAGTTTTCTCTTCTGTCGAACATTGCACTTGGAAGATGTGTATTTTGGCTATCACTTCAGCCAGAAGGGTTTCAGAACTTCAGGCCCTTATGGCTTCCTCTCCCTTTACTGTTTTCCATAAGGATAGGGTTTCCCTATGTACTAATCCCTTCTTTATGCCCAAGGTGTTGAATGAGTTGTCACTTAACTAATCCATTAATTTGCCTACTTTCTTTCCCTCTCCACAATCTTCTAGTGAGAGGATTTTGCACACCATGGATGTGCATAGACTACTCCGATTTTTATCTGAGTGTTAGAACTGTGGTGTTCTCTGTGAACCACTTTAGGGGACCTGGAAGAAAAAGAGGTTGAAAAGTTTGCATTATTGGATAAAACCAAGTCTATCAGAAAATCTGATTGCCCCTTCATTTCCTATCATCCCAGGGCTCTGGGCAGTCCTGTTTCCAAGCAGACAATCTCCACTTGGATCTCTAAGGCTATTTTCTTTTGTGTGTTTCATGGGAAAACCCTTTCATCTCCAGTTGAGCTCATTATACTAGAGCTGTGTGTTCTTCAGGTGATTTTTTCAAGGGTCTGGATACTTCTATCCTGGAAGCAGCTACTGGGTCTTCTGTCTGTACTTTCACAGAACATTCAATTTGGATGGTATTTCTAGATCTAGAGCTGTTTTTGCCAGGAATATTCTTCAGGGGTTGTAAAAGGTGCTACTGCCCCTCTTCCTACTCCTTCCTCTGCATGAGCTTTAGTATTCTCCCTCATTTTATGAATACTACAACATATGAAATGAAGGACATAGAATAGTTGTATAAAGTCTTACCATAATCATAGATGTCCTTCTGTTCTATATGTTGCAGTATTCTATCCTTCCCTCCTTCCCCCGATACTTGCTTGATTTCCGGATATGTGTTATCTCAGTTTATCTCAGGCTGGTGTTCTTCCTGGGGCATTCAGTTCTGAGGCTGGTACGTGCTGATGTCTGCTTTATTCTCGACATCACTTTATGGCTGATGTTGTACGGGGACCTGTGTGATGTCGCATGTACCTGACAGTAGCTTAAGTCTTTTGTATACTGGCCAGATATTTGGGACAGCCTGCTGCAGGCTCCGTCATGTTATGAATACTGCAACTTGTAAAAGAGAAGGACATCTAGGGTTATGGTAAGATTTGACACAACCATTCTGTATTAGTGTGTATCAGCTAGGTTTGAAAGCTAACTTAAAACATTGAAGGTACTGGGTGTATGACTATAGGATAAGTAAATTCATAGCCTTAGTATAGCAGTTTTGTCACCCAAAGAATCGAGGGACCCAAGGCACATTAAGTTAAAAACATTGGACAACCTTGTGTCAGTGGATCTTAGAGTAAATTGCCTGAAAAGTAACTGCAGGGATATTATACAATTCTTACTGCAGAGTAAAGCCATGGGTAGTAAATGCACTATGGAAAAAGCAGACCATTTTAAGGGATTTGAAGATACAGAGTGATGTTCATAGGTTAATGATCCAGTGACAAGTGCCATTAAATGATGGTAGAGAAGTTGGAGCCTTTGTAAATTTTACTTAGTTTGGACAAGATGATGCTGCAAAACTTTAGGCATGGCAGACGCTAGATTTTCACTAGCCTAAGATTCATTACTGGTGAAAGACAATACCTGATATTACACAGTGCACAAGGGCAGGAACATCCTTCCCCTGTGCCATGGTAGTTTTGAAGATAACTACTTGAAAGATGGCAGCAAACTCAGATGTATAGTGGAAAAGGACAGTTATCTACATACTGAATGGCATCAACCCCTTTGCAGTTCTTCTAGAGGTCATTAGTGTTTAGAAAGAGCTAGGCCCAGAACCATGCAGTAGAGAAGACAGGGAAAGGATCTCATTCCTGGTCCCCTTTGTGGTACATCTGCAAAAGTAGCTGTGAAGCCACTCAAGTCCATTAATTCTAACATTACTCTTGTCTGTTGTTTAGGATTAGGAGGCAGATCTTATCAAAAGCCTTGGAGGTGTCTAGGAACCAGTTCTCCAATTGTTCAACACTTGTTTTTTAAGGTGTAACTAATACATTTGACAAAACAGTGTCCATCCTTGATATTTTCTGAAATGATAATATTGTAAAATAAGACTTTGGGAGTCTAGGAAAAATTATAATCTGATGCTGTTAATCTTCTTTCCATTAATCACTAATGGGTTTGGTTCCAAGCCCTCTGAACTGAGTCAGCCTTTTCACCAAGCTCGTGCCAGCCAAAATACTCTCGAGTTAAGTTTCTGCCCAGAATGCCCTTCTCCCTGTTACCTCAGATCTCGTTTGCCACATAGCCATAAAGCCATGTTTCAGCCAAGCTCTCAGCTAGATGGAACTTTATTTGATATTTGTGTGGAAAATTTTTGATATCTTCCTTTTTTATTGAGCAAATAGTTTTTCCTAGTGTGTTTTCTTTTGTTTGACCTTGTTTTATTCCTCTCTACTCTACCTGTTGTTACCGTTGGTAAACTTCAAGTACCATTGCTGGTACGGCCTTTCATCTCTTACCCTTGTGGTATTCCTTCAATACCACAGCTGGTATTTTCTTTCCTGTCTAACCTGTTAGCTCTGGTTTTTAGTAAGGTGTTTCTGTTTTTTCTCCTACATATCACTGTATTGGTACTATTGTGAATTATTTGAATGGTGTGTGACGTTTGTTCTAACTGGATTATACTGATGGCCTGTGGTGTCTCTCTGTCAAGATGTCGGATAAAAAGGGTACTTCAGGTTTTTATCATTGTGCTTCATGTAATGGCAAGTTACCTAATATTGATTCTCACAATGATTGTGTATACTGTTTGGGAGTGCCCCACCTTCCGTTGCAGCCTATGTGTAACATCTGTCAGAGTTTCAGTCAATACACTCTTAATGAGTGCAAAAATAAACTGATACTGAAAGTGTTACTTAAGTCTTCCTTTTCAGAGGCCATTTCTGCGATGGAGGCCTCAACCTCTCCTACTAAAGACAAAAAGAGGTCCCACTCTGTCCCCTCCTCACCATTTGGTGATCAGGGCAAGCCTGTGAAATAAAAGGTCCCAAAGTTGTCTTTGGAGCATAAATCTGCCTCTATGTCTTTGTCTTCCTCAGCTCCGAGCATCACCAAACCTTCAATACCAGTGCCAGTTTCGGCATTGTTCTTGCCTCTGGCACTGATTATAGACCTCACTATGCCTATTTTGACTTTAGCACCTGTGACCACTTCGGCTTAGGGCACACCTTCAACTCCTTCGTTAGTTACTATTTTGGAACCGACTGTTTCGGCTCCAAGTGCCACTTCGGAACCGAGCATTGTACCGACTACACTGGATTTGACCCCTTTACTCCAAGTCTTGAAACTAGAGACTTTGGTGCCAGCAGACCCTGCACCACGGACCTGGTTCTCCCTGTCTGTAGATCCGTTTCTGGGCCAGGTGTATAGCCCATTCATTGAACGTCCTGACTCTACGTCTAGATTATCCACTAGATCCACCAGGAGCCTGTTGGAACACAACGTGGTGCATCTTGTGAACCAGCTGCTGTTAGCCAGGGGTATACCCACACTTTCTAAGACTCATCCACTTACAGGGCTTGGGTTGGTTTATCCACGGACTCTGTCTTACACTCCTCCTTTGACCATCTTGGTTCTGAATCCTTCTGCTCGACATCCTTCTTGGAACCCATCACCTTGGTTCCTACAGTGTATCTCGCTCTGGCACTGAGCTTGCCCATTTGGTCTTCAGTTCCTGCGGAACTGGTCCGTCCTCAATCTGGGGATTAGGGGACAGGTGCTTTGGCCCGGGTCACAGAGCCATCTTTCTCCTTGGTTCCATCCTTGGCACTAATAGCCACATCCGCACCGATCCTGCTTCTGTGGGGGCAGGTTCATCGGAGCGGAGTGTGACCCCAGTCCTGAGGTTGTCTTTCTTGGATCTGGGCTCCCATCCCTCTTTGGCCGGGCCTGCCTTCCACGCAATGGAGAGGGCCCTCACTTCTGAAAGCACTCCTTTGATGTCAGAACCCCAATTTTCAATCCCCCGAGCTACAGCTGCCACAGACCACCCCCCCGTGGGACATGCGGCAGAGAAGCCACAGGACACCCCTGTTCAGAGTACCCGCTCTTCTAAGTCCTCCTCAGAGACCATCACTGAGGATCCCCCTCGAAAGAGGATGTGCAAGAGGAAGCACATGGACTCACCCAAGGAGTCCTTAACTGAAGACATGGATTACAATGATGGTGAAGGGTCCCTTCAGTCACCTCCTGATGATGTCTTCTTCAGAAACATCCTGGAAATGCTAAGGCAGAGAGGTGATTGGAAGCCCTCCAGCCCTTCATCTGAGGACTCCTTGTTCCTGCAGACTTTTTCCACCCAGCCTTCTACTTCTTGGATGACCCCACCTGCCAACAAGCTCATCGTGCAGTGCACTTGGAAGAACCCTGATTCCATTGAGGCGATCCCTCGGAGACCAGACAAAATACATTCCCCTCCCGAGGAGAAGCCGCATTGGTGCAAAGGGTTATCAGTCGATGCTATGGTGGTGGCGGCGACCACAAAAAAGGACTTGGCTGAGGAAAGTCCCACTGTCCATCCTCCCAACAGGGAGTCCCAGGCGGTGGACAGACTTGGGAAGCGAGTTTTTGCATCAGAGACTTTTGCTAAGTGGTCCCTGAGCTATTTGGCACATTTTACAAGACTCCAGAGAGACTGGATCTCCGAACTCTCTGGGACATTCGCAGGACAGTTGACTGATGAGGTCAGGGACAAAGTGGCCTCACAGCTCGCAACCCTGGAATCAGTATCCAACTCATTCATGAGGTTGCTTTCACATGCGACTGAAGGGGTGGCTAGAGCAGCAGGTTCGGGCATTGTCATGAGGCATCATGCCTGGATGCGCATCTGTGACCTCACAGACCCATTCAAGTCTTCCTTTTTGAATGCTGCCATCGAAGCTTCATCCCTTTTTGGCTCCAAAGTGAAGGACACGCTAGCCAGGTGCAAGAAAGATGGAAAGATCCTGTCTGCCATATGCCTACGGTTTTCCAATCCTCAATGTACCTTCTCCAGGAATCAGAGGAGTGGGAAAATGTGGCACAAAAAATCTCAGGGTCCTTTCTGTGCTGCACGTGGTGATGATACCCCAGGGGCAGAGGGGGTAACAGTTCTAGAATACACCCCTATAGAGGCAGAGGGGCTCCTCGTAACCAAGGTTCCAGGGATTCCTTCTCTGGACAGCCTTACCAGTGCTCCTGAGGAGCAGCCCAAGCAGTCGGGGGTCATTTCTCCCTGCACCAAGCTGCCTGCCAATCTATTATCTATTGCCACCAGTCGTTGGGTGCAGTGTATCATCACCAGAGGTTACACCATTCCCCTTTCTTGTCAACCAAACCTTCCAAGAAAACTTCCCGTCATTCCACTCAGTCAAAGGGAAGAAGCAGCTTCAGCGATAATAAAGCTGTCTCAAAAAAGTCATCCAACCAGTCCCTCCAGACCAACGTGGATCCAGATTTTATTCAAGATTCTTTTTGGTGCCAAAAAAGATGCGACGGGAGACCCATTTTGGATCTCAGCAGCTTAAACGTGTCTGTCGCCTAAACCAAATTCCAGATGGTCACGGTTCAGTCAATTCTCCCCTTTTTAAAAGAAGGCGATTGGATGTGCTCGATAGATCTCCGGGATGCGTATTACCACATCAAGATGGATAAATACTCCAGGAGTCTGCTTTGCTTCTGGCTAGGAGCAAGTCATTATCAATTTCATGCCCTGCCATTCGGTCTCTCTACAGCTCCCAGAGTGTTCACGAAATGCATGTAAGTGTTCACAGCTCACTTGAGACTACAAGGATTCCGGGTGTTTCCATATTTGGATGACTGGCAACTCACTGCCCCCACTGAGCATCTTCTGGTAGCAGCACTGCATTATGCTTTCTGTATGGCAAAATTGTTGGGAATAATGATACATTGGGAGAAATCAAACCTTATTCCTACACAACAAATAGAATAAATTGGAGCAGTGTTAAATACCCAGTCCTGTCTAGTATCACTCCCAATTCACAGACTCCCTCAACTGAGGCTCCAGCTCCGAGTAATACTCTCTCAAACAAAAGGGAAGTTCCTCAGGCCCTAGGCTCTATAGCAGCTTTAATTCCAATAGTGCCCCTAGCAAAGCTACATATGTGAATCCTGCAATGGCTCCTCCTTTGTCAGTGGTTCCCAAACTGTCACCACCTCTGTTACCAGATTTGAATAACCAACTCCTGCAAACAGGACCTCCTTTGGTGGATGAGGCCAGATGTAGAACTTTGGAGTTGCCCATTTCAATCCCCTCATCCCAGAGCCATTGTGACCATGGATGCTTCCCTGAATAGGTGGGGGGGCCATTTCCAGGGAAAGACAGTCCAAGGCACATGGTTCACCTTAGAGGCCCACCTGCATATCAATGTTCTGGAACTGAGGGCAGTGCTGTTAGCGTTGCAATTTTTAATTTCCACAGTGGTACTGATGGCATCCCTCTTATTCCTTTACTCCTATTCAAGTCCTTCCTCAAGGGGACCTCTCATATCATGCCTCCTGTCAGACAGCCCGTGGAACCATGGAACCTCACGTTAGTCATTCAGTCTTTGACTCAAAAACCTTTTGAACCTGCTGCAAAGTGTGACCTAAAGTTTTTGTCTTGGAAATCTTTGTTCTTAGTAGCCATCATGTCTGCCAGAAGGGTCTCAGAGCTGCAGGCATTGTGTATCAAGAGGCCCTATCTGTTTTTTCATAAAGGCAGAGTATCACTTCGGATGAATCCATCCTTCTTTCCCAAAGTTGTTTCTGAATTTTCCATAAACCAGACCATTGACCTACCAGTGTGTTTTCTGAATTTTGCCAATAGAGGAGAGTACTGCCTTCACTCCTTGGATGTACATAGGCAACTGAGATTTTACCTAGACAGGAACAAACCTATCCATAAATCTGAACAGCTTTTCATCACTTTTTCTGGGCCCAGAATGGGAGATGCTGTTTCCAAGATTACATTATCAAAATGGCTAAGGGACTGCATGCGTTTCATCTGTTTCCTCAGTAACGAACCTATCTCAAAGGTTAAAGCTCACCCCACTAGATCTATGGCAACATCTGTAGCTTTTCATTACAGGGCTTCCGTGGATGACATCTGTGCAGCAGCTACTTGGGCTAAGCCTCATACCTTTATCAATCATTACAAATTGGACTTGGTCTCCAGAGGGAGAGCTGCCTTCGGCTGAATGGTACTCAGGAATGTTCTTCCATAAGGGCCACCCATGGACCTCAAGGTAGCTTGGAATTCTATCCCATCAGTGATGAATGGAAAGAAGATTAACAACATCAGATAAAGCAGTTATGTCTTACCATAACGTTCCATTTGTGCTGTTCATATTCTTTCATTCATCATTTCTCACCCTCCTTCCTCTGCCAAAGGCTCCTGGGGGATACTTTGGGTCCTAGTGGTGTCCTAGGGCATTTGCACAGAAGTGGCCTCAGCTTTACTTCTCTTTCTCTAGCAAACTCTATCTGAGGTAACAGGGAGAAGGGCATTCTGGGTAGAAACTTAGCTCAAGAGTTTTTTGGCTGGTGCGAGCTTGGTAAAAAGGCTGACTCGGTTATGAGCCCTCAGAACCGAACTCATCAGTGATGAATGAAAGAAGATGTACAACATAGATGGAACATTATGGTAAGACATAACTTCTTTTTTGGTTATGGCATCTCAGACATAAAGTAAAATAGGGACAGTGTTCTCTGGTTATTTAACACCTCTTTGGAAATACCCATACAGCTACTAGAAGGGTTACATCTTCTACAGACTTAAAGGCTATACAGTGCATTATCCTTTCACTTTCTGATGTTTTCCATGACATTAGACATCACTGAGCAATGAGTTATCAAAGAGGAAATGATATAAAAAATGATTGATTCAAAAGTTGGGTGAGCCTTCCAGATTGTCACCAACCATGTTTTGACACTCAGCACACTGTAGTATTTTTCTGTCACTATGGTCTAGCCAGTCATATGAGTAGCTGTCCTGACATGCAGGTTTGACAGAGCTGGAATCAGTTTTACAGAGCTATTTCACCTAGCCCTGGCCACAAGAAAATTCTCCTTTATTGCTCATCTTTTTGAGTTCTGGGAAAGTTTATTATTTCCTATGAAATTTGAAAATCATTTACTACTGATTATAGTTGGTATGGCAGCTAAATTTAATTCAGGGATTTTATAATTTTGTTCTCCTGGTGATATTTATCATTTTACTTGATAGGTGTATATACATATATATGTGTGTTATAAATATGTGTGTGTGTGTGTGTATATATATATATATATATATATATATATATATATATACATACACATGAGTGTGTGTGTGTCTGTGTGTATATATGTGTGTGTATGTGAAAGTGTGTGTATATATATATATATATATATATATATATATATATCTATATACACACACACACACACACACACACACACACACACACATATACACGTATAAAACATTGTCTTTACTGATGTCATAATATTATAAACATGTCAATATACTGTAAACCATCATTTTTGTTCCCTGTTAAGTAAATGGTCCAAGTCACCATCCAAAAATAAGAACAAATAAAGTAACATTTGTAATCAATAAGCGTCATTTAGACCCTGATCTTTGCAGTAAAACTTACTTTGCAGTCTTTTCTTACAGAGTTTAATAGGCAGGCTTAATTTTTTACAAAAATAATTTCTTCTGCCTAATTCACATCTCTCCAGAAAGCTCCACAAATAATATTTCATTGTTTTGTTTATTTATTAATTCTGTTTTATTGGCCATCTAGGTCCAGCTAGGCATTGCCCTTTTTCAGTGAAAACACAAAGGAACCAAGCTCTGAGAGGGTCAAATACCATAGCACTATATTCAGCTCAACCATTTTCAGTGTAAAAACATTGATGCAAAGATAAGCTAGAATGAAACAGAGCACTCTTAAATGCCCAGAAAGTGCATGCATGTATTGTACTTGTAAGGAAGACATTAGTACAAAGAGGCAGGAAACTCTGAGAGGACTAATGCACCATGCGAGGCTGAGCAGGAGTTTTTTTTATTGTGCATTTTGATCTTTTTGTTTGATTTTTGATCTTAATGGTCAAACCTTCGTTTCACCTTGGTGTAACTCTCAGAAGTATACATGGATTTCTCACTTCATTTTATGTGTACTCCTGGCTTTTTGTCAAGTTTTGGGCTACCAGATGTCCTTTATGGCTGGGTTTCAAATACTAATTGTTTGTGCCTGTAAGTAGTGGAAAGCAGTAGTGGATTGATCCTCATAGTACCAATTTCAACCCCAAGCCTAGGAAATATAACAGAAGTAAGAAAAGTAGCAATGCATAGTTGTGACAATAGGTTCCTGGTCTTGCAGTCCAGGAGACCATTGAGGAGCCTAGCCAAATTTCTCAATTTCTCAAAAGCACTGTCTGGTTAAGTGACTTTTTCAAAGTCATGCAGTAGGCAAATGAGTACTAAGCGAGTCAAATCCTGTACCACATGAAAGCACAGTTGTGTAAACTTTTCCCATAACAGTAGATGTCTTTCTCTTCACTGTTGCAGAATTCTTTACCTATGGATTCTACGGCCAAGGATAGCCCAATATCTGGCCAGTATACCAGAGCTTCTAGTTCTTATAGGTGTCATATGTCACATCTATGCTCCCCGCTCAAGGCATAGGACATAAGGATGACGTACAGACACACACACTTGGAAATGAAAAAGCCCCAGAAGGAACAGAATGTCCTTAGGGACAAGGATAGCATGTACATCCGGAAGGAGAAAAAGGAAAAAGAAAATGAGCCTGTCAGCCAGGAAGGCAAGAAAAGTACAATGCAAGTGGTAGAACAGAGTTTGTAGGGAACTAATACTGCAACAGTGAAGAGAAAGATATCTGCTGTTATGGTAAGAATTTACACAATATTTTACATATCACTGTTGCAGCATGCTTTACCTAAAGTAGAGTACATGAGCTCAAGAGGAAGCTTGGAAGGAGGATGACCCAGTAGAGCCCTCAACAAACCCAGGCAGAATATCCCTGGCAAAGCCTATCCTGGGCCTGGAAATAGCATCCAACTTGTAATGCTTGCTTAAAGTATGAACTGCGGACCAAGTAGCAGCCTCAAGGATGGAATTTTATCTAGACCTTTGAAAAAAGCATCAGAGGAGGCAGCTGCCCTAGTAGAATGTGCCTTTACTGAAGAGGAAAGACATTTTCCATGAAAAGAATGATAAAAAAAATGGCCTTAGAAATGCAGAAGGAGCTGATTTACTTAGAGGCACACAAACCCAAAGTCCAGGAATGAAAGGAAACAAAAAGCTGCTCAGATAGTGAATAACTTTAGTTTTATCCAAATATTATCTGAGCTGTCTGTGCACAGCCAAGGTGTGAAGAACCTACTCATTGCAGACTGTGGAGAAGGAAAAAATGAAAGAAGATAAATAGACCGATTAACAGACAACTAATTGACCACCATGGGCATAAATGAAGGATTAGTATGAAGACACGCCCTGTCTCTGTGGAAAACTAAGAAATGGGAAATAGCCAAGAGAGCCTGAAGTTCAGACACTCTGTTGGCTGAATTGAAGGCCAAAAGAATAACAGCATTCCAAGTACAATGTTGTAAGGAAACTGAAGAAGAAGAATGAAAAGGAGACTGAGTCAATTTTTGCAAGTACAAAATTGAGGTCCCAGGAAAGTGGAATATGCTTCCTGAGAGGTCTGATATGAAGGCCGTCTTAAAGAAATTGCTTGACCTCAAATCTGTAGGCCGGAAGAGAAATTGCTGAAGGGTGAGCTTTAACTGAAGAATATTCCGACCCAGCATGGAACAGATCTCACAAATAAGAGAGAGTCAGAGGTACCTCTATGGTAGGGGATCCTAATGGCGAGAGAGGCACCAGACAGAAAGAATGCTTCCATTGAAACGTATATGATTTCCTGGTAGTGGGTTTGCTAGCCTGTTGCAGAACCTGAAGCACATCCTCAGAAAAAAAGTGCCTGAAAGGGATCAAAAATCTCACCTACAGTGTCAGATGAAGAGTGGACAAGTGGGGATGGATAAGAGATCCTTTGTCTTGTGTGAGAAGATCCACCCGGTGAGGTAACCTGTAGTGATTGTCCCTGGCCAAGTGAGAAAGAAGGGGGAACCAATGCTGTCTGGGCCAAAAGGGAGTCACTAGCAAGATTTTGGGAGAGTCCTGCTTGATTTTGTGCAAGACTTGTGGTAACACAGGAAGGGGAGGGAAGGCATACAGAAAATCCCCTTCCAAGGAAAAGAGAGAGCGCCCACTTCCCAAGCCAGAGGACTTAGGACTCTGGAACAGAATAGATAAAGCTGTCTGTTCAGAGTGGAGGCCAAAAGATCTACCTGAGGAATACCCCACCGATGGATATTGTACATTTTTGTGAAGTATCCATTTGTGAGCTTGTGTGCTGGACCTGTTGAAGGAGTCTGCCACCAGATTGTTCTCTGAAGGAATGTAAACTGCCTGAAGATTCCCTTGATATTGGATAGTTAGATCCCAGGCCTGAAGAGCTAGTCTGCAAAGAAAATAAGACCTTCTGTCCCCTTGCTTGTTGACATGCTACATCACTGTAGTATTGTCTGTGAAAACTTTCAGGGGCCCGGGATGAGGTAATGAAAGGCATGTAGAGCCAGAAGCAGAGCCCTCATCTCCTTTAAATTAATGTGATGTGACCTCTAGGGAGAAGGCCAGAGATCCTGAAGCTTGAGGCAGCCACAGGAGGCACCCTGCCCTATGTCTGAGGTGTCTGTAAAGAGCTCCTGAGTTGGAACTAGAGCTTGAAAAGGTAGCCCTGGGTTAAGAGAAAGTTGATGAATTCACCACTGAAGCTCAAGCTTGACGCAGAGAATGAAAGGTACCAGGAAGTCCAGGTGGTGGCAGTGCTGGAGCCACACTGACTAGAAGTACTACTGAAACATTTTCATATGGAGTCTAAGAATGGTGAAAGCTATGAACCTGAGAACTCTGAGAAATTCCCTGGCTGAGACATATGCCAGAGGAAGAAGGGATTGGAGAAAGGCAGTTAGAGACACAGCCTTGGGGGCAGGCAGAGATGCAAGTATGGGAACCATCTGAAGCCTGCAGCTGAGGAAAATGTGATCCTGGGAAGGAGTCAGAACTGATTTCCGGAAGTTTATGGTGAACCCCATACTCTGTAATAGGTAAGTGGCAAACCGGAGATCTTGCAGTATAGTGTTGGGGGATGGAGCATGAATAAGCAGATTGTCTAGACAGGGAAAGATCTGAATCCCTTGAACCCTACAAAAAGCAATGACAGGAGTGAGGCATTTGGTGAATACCCTTGGGGCAGTAGAGAGGCCAAAGGGTAAAGCAGAGAACTGAAAATCCAAGGAACAAACAGAGAAACATAAAAATTTCCTAAGGAGAGGATGTACGGGGATGTAAAGGAATGCATCCTTGAGATCTGGTGAAACCAGAAAAATCTGGGGTAAAAGAAGAGGAAATAATGCTTGCAGAGATAACATCTGAAAGGAAGAAATCTTGAGAAAGTTGTTCATCCAGCAGAAACCCAGAAATGATCTCTAAGTGCCCTCCTTTCATGGGACGAGTAATGTCCTGCAGTAAAGTCCTTTCCACACCTGGGCTGGAGGCACTGTCTGAATGGTGTCCTGTACCAAAAGAGAATAAAGAACCTCTGGAAAATAAGAGAGTTGTTCCCAATGAGATCAAGGAATACCCAAAAAGGGACAAAGGGATTTCTAAACTATGAAGTATCCCTGATGGATAATGGACAGAACCCAAGAGTTTGAAGTTGTATGTAACCAATTTGGAAGAGCCAGGGACAGATGGAGAGACAAGGGAGCCTGGCCTCGAGCAGGAGGAAGCAAATTGCCAAACAGAACTTGGCTTATCCTGAAAAGGATGTTTCTAGGAGGCGGGACTTCTGACTAGACTTAGCAGGAAGCACACGCTTAGAACCCTTCTTGCCCTTGGGAGTGGGGCAAGATTTCCTACTAACAAAAGCAGACTTAGAGAGATAATTCCTCTGAAAACTGGGAACAAGAGAAACAAAAATATATTTCAACTCATGTAAGGCTTTACCCTTTTCCTGGAGAAACTTGAAAAGTTCAGCTGCAGATGATCCAAAAAGATTCATATTATCCAAAAGAGCATCTAAAAGTTGGGCCTTAATGTCATCAGGCAAAGCGTGTGGATGAATCCAAGTATAACATCACATAACTCAACCAAAGGCAGCAATGTAAATTTTTGTCCAGTCTTTCCATAGCCATGCTATCCTTATCTGATGGCAACAGCTTGGTAGAGGGCAATAATTTGGAGGGTTTATCAGAGGAGACAGACAATACAGAAGGGTCAGCAGAAAGGCATTTGTAAAGAAATTTGCACTCCTCAGGAACTTTATAGAATCTATTTGGCTTCTTAGTGTGTGTGTAGGGGGCAGAGAGTCAGGGGCTATAGACACTTTTGAGAAGGTATCCAGAAGGGCAACTAGAATGGGAGGAACAGCAGATAGCTTAGGAGACTCCATCTGTAGGAGCTCATAATATCTTTTTTGAATCTCAAGAGACTTGAGAGCAATTCCACTTAAAATAATCCATCATACAGGCAAAAGTATCCCCAAAGGAGATCTCCTTCAGGGGGAAATCTGGATTTATAGAATCCTACCCCCCCCCAGAACTGTAGTCCAAAGGGGGGAGGGATGTGGGGAAGAGTAAGCCAAAGATTCTTCTCCTGAATCCAGGTCCTTATCTGAGGAGTCCAGTTTCCTAGGTTTCTTGAGTGGAGTGGAAGACCAGGAAGGAGCAGGCATAGAGAACCATTAAGGAGGTTTCAGGGCCATCAAAGCATTAAATAAACCCTTAATGAAATCCTGCCATTCATGTTGGGGATGCTTAACAACAGGAAAATATGCTTTGTATTTTTACTTCTTATTCTGCAAGACATCCACATGAAACACCCTTGGAGGGTCAGACCCTTGGCAAGATTCAATAATGTAGTAGGAATCTTCTCTTGAACTAAAATCTGAGGAATACCCCTTATTCCTTCAGAAATAATATGCTGAGGTTGCTCCATCAACATCAGCTACAGACATTTGAAAAGCCTCTGAGGATACGTGAGAAGCTGGATCCATGCTGGCCTCCAATTGGGTTGCGGCAGAGGAATCCAAAGCAACTTCTGACTGAATTTGGCCACTTCCAAAGACTTGGCTCCATAGACAGAGCTGCTCCCCTTACCCATACTTCTCTTGTCTATCAAGGACTACCTCAGATCTTGTCTGATGCTTCAGCAAATTGCCATGGTCTACCATAGCTCAGGCAATTAATGGAAAGCATAAGTGCTTTTTGTCAGATAACTTATTAGTATCCTGTCTTTCTTGTTATTCCTGCCTCCCTTTTTTCATTTAGATAATATAATTATACACACGAAAAAGGCATTTTACTTCTTCTGTCCTGTGTTTTGAAATTTAGGTGTCGTGCCTTGGTAGTAATTTTCACCCCTTCTAGTGTTATCTATTGTAGATACTTCTTAGTTAGCATTGTTGGTGTTTATGCTCTAATTTGTTACCATAATTGGTAGGCTACTCTCCTTTTTCTATCTCTTCCCTTAGTTTCTTCTCTTATTCACCATGTTTGATAAGCTTACCGGCTTCAAAAAATGCACCTGTTGTTGGCACAAGATCCCTAATTCCGATGCCCACCATTAGTATGTTTATTGTCAGGGCTTAACCCATTTGGATGTTGAATGTGAGATTTGCACAGGGTTCACCCACCGGGTTTTGATTGAATGCCACAACAAGCTAGTTCCAGAGGGTTTATTAACCTTTTCATCTTCTGCTGGAGCTTTCCCTCCTCCGAAGAAAACTTTTGAGAAGACCAAGGGGGATTCATTGACTAAGGGCAAAGAGGCTATGAAACAATCTTATGATTGTTCTTCCTCCTCTGTTTATGGTTCAGCTCCACCTGAAAAGGTCTCCAAACCTTCAGATCTACCTGGCTATTCAGATCTGTCAGGATCTAAATAAAAATCACCTGCTCACTGCTCCTCCCACCTTCAACCTGGAGCTGATATTTTGGATCCATTCTCTAAGTCTACAGGAGACCCAATGAGGGACTTCCAGGCCACCCTGTACCTCATTATCTCAAAGGTCATCTAGGAGCCTAGCCAAAGCAGATGTGGATAGAATGATGAAAGAGTTTCTCTGGGCCCACATTCTGTTGCTAATTTTACCCTTTCTGTCTCTCATTGAACCCATGAGCCTGCTGTCAGCCCCAACATAACGGTTGACTCCTACTCAGATCCAACTTTCGGTTTTGGAGCCATTGGACATGAGTTCTGATTTTAGCCTGTGTTGGATCCGAAGGCCTAGCCTTCTTCAACTCTCATTGACATCTCTGATCCAGTTGACATTGACTTTGTCGGAGCTGTAGGGATCTCAGAACTGAAGTGTCGGCACCTGATCTGGGGGGGGGGGGTTGGGTTCAACGCCAATGCCCTTGGAGCTGTCTTTTCCTCTTGGAGCCTCAGTACTGGACAGTTCATCTCTGATTCTACCTCAAGACAGAGTCATGGTGATACTCTGAGCCACCCTGGGCAGTTGTCTTCGACTCCTACTAGGGCAATCCTTGCTTTTCCTATGTCTTCTGCCTTCAAGGTGGTAAAGACAGTCTTTTCCACCACTGTGGATAAGACATACTTGCCCCCTCCCCCAAGGTCCACCCCTTCCATAACTGTTGCCTTGGTCTTAGAGTCTCTATATCCTGTCACATTGGGACAGCTGGCCCATACAAGCCTTGATATGGCCCTTATTCAGGAGTCAGCTCACTCTTCCAAGTCCTCTCTGGAGCATCCCACTGGTAAGCTACCTCAACAGTTTAAGTGCAAGAGGAGGCACTTAGATTCTCCACAGGAATCCCAGACAGAAGGCATCGAATTATATGAGGGGGAAGGGTCCCCCAGATCACCCGTTGAGGATGTCTCCTTTGGTGAAGGAACATTAGAAGTTTTGTTGAATTTAAACCTAGACTATATGAGAGAAACAGTAAAAGATGTGAAGTTAATTGCACATTTTGTATATTCATACAGCAAGGTGATAGCTTTAAGATCAGTGTAGGGGGGTGACTGTAACTCTAGAAAAGTAATTTACAGGGCATAGTGCAATGAATGTGATGCATTTTATATAGGCAAGATTGTAAATAAACTTAAGCATAAGATTTCATGCCATCTGCCAGAAATCCGCTCTGGATGTAAAAATAATGCACTAGCCAAACACCTTGCTCTGCATAAAAGGCACACAGGTTTTAGGTTCCGGATATTGGATCACATAGACATGAATGATCTTGAAGGAGATATGCTGGAAAAACATGAACTCATGTGGCAACTGAAGCTGAACTCTTTCAGGAAGTCTTTACTAAACTACTACTGTTCACTTAAAAGTGTACTGGAACTTAGAAAATTGACACATTGTTTGCATGACACATTTTATTTTATTTTATTCTTCCTGTTGGTTTTAAATACCATGGCAAATACATTTTAATAGAGGTGTATTTTGTTTCTATCATCACAATTTTTTTCTTTTTTCCTCTTTATTTGAAATTATGTTTAATTACAAAACTAGCTAATTATACAGTTTTACTATTTTTTGTAGATAAGTTTTTTAGGTTTGTTGTACACAGACCTGAAGATGTCTAGAAGGACAAAAGTGATCTTTGTTAACAATAGGTTATGGAAATAGAATATGGTTTGGAAAATGGATTTTCTTTATGCAAAATGTCTATGCATATATTTATATATATTTTTGATTGGAAATAGTTAAACCTTAGACCATTTGGCAATCATGTAGTATACTGTCTTGAATAAATCACAGACTTAATAATCTGGTTAATAAGAGGGACCATATCATTATTAATTTTATTTAATGTACATAAGGGTTATATTATTATGACGGCTACTAAGTAGGGCAGGACCAGCTCGAATGTCACACTAATGGGGGAAGGGATGTGAATTTGTTAACATGTATGCAAATACACTGTGTTTTACAGCACAATAAACCACTCCCATACCTGATAAAAAGTATATATATAGTTAGAAAGATTGTGATGAAACTATTATTTTGTTATTTTTGTTTTACTTGGATTGCTTGTCTGTGTGCTTAATAAAGGATTTTCAACTGAAAGCAGACTGTCTGCCCTACTTGGATTACTTTTGAATACTTAATAATTCTGTATAATATTTCAAAATATATGTTTTATTATTTTTTTGACTTAAGATTTGAGTTTAAGTTCACTACTTTTACTACCATTATCTGGTCTTATTAATATATAGTGATTAACTAGATATCTGTGAATTGAAAATCTTCCAGAAGATTACATTCAGAGACATTTTCTAAACTAGAAAAGCAATTGAAACACATGCAGGGTCTCTATTGGGAACATATTTATTTACAACAAAGCATAGATAAGAAGTGACTACCCAGTGGAATTAGATTGAATAAAAGACCAACATGGAAAAGTATGGACGATTCAGTTTCTAGGGAATGGGACGATATTTTAGAGGATGCCAGCTACAACCTTATTCTCATTCTATTAAGGAACAACCTTAGTGTGTAGGAAGCTACAAAGACTGATATCACATTTTTGAAAAACAGCATTGGAAAATGAGAATCACTATGATCTATATGCTAAATTTGAGCTACTAAAAGAAAAGAGTGAAAGGGTATGAGCAGTCCATTAAAGAAGCAAGATTAATAAAATGAAACAAGATCAACTGGACAAAGGTGATCCTGGGAGACTTACTAGGAGGTACAATAATAATAATAATAATTATAATATTCATAACAAGGGAATCAACAACAGGCAAGGTTTTAGATATAATAGGGGATATAGGGGAAATTATAATCAGGCCAGGAGACCTCAACATGATTTTCTTGTACAAAACCATACAGGAGCACAATACAGGACCACCAGGAGGCTGCCCCCCCAACATCTCATTCCCCACCATCCTAGCTCCTCTGGCTATCAGCACTGTGCAGGAGTCTTTGACATCACAGATGGATCAGGACAGGAACATGAGCCAGAGGTGACCAGAACTGACAGAGAGTTCTACAGGATGAATTACCAGACTACTATTACAACTGCAACTGCAGATGATCCAGCTACCAGGAACATCAGCACAGTCACAGAGACCAGTTTCTTTGGGAAGACCAATATTGACAACCCAGACACCTATCACCACACCAGTACCAAAGCCAGCACCAGTACCAGAACCACAACCACCACTAGAGCCCAGAGCTTGTCCCTCTTACCAAGTTCCCCCCTACCACAGCCACAGCAAGGAATATTACTACAATCCAGAGATTCCAGAAAGCACATGATGAATTCCAAAGATCTCGGATCCTATCCACAAATGCCCAGGGAGACAGGAGAACCAAACCATGGACAGGGGTGAGGGAAATGCAGTACCTGGGAAATCCTGACTGGTACCTCAACTACAATCCAGGTCACAGGCTCAGACAGAGGAACCAGCCACAACTACAATAATAGGTGCTCCATTTATCTGGAACCACTCTGTTAAAGCACTGACTAAAGATAAAAAAGGTGTATTATCCAAAGGACTTACTTTTCTACCAAGCTGCAGGAGCAAGGTAGCTCAGGTACTGATAGACCTTAAAATGTTTGTGAGGAAGCTCAACTTAAAGGTGCAGTTTCATGACAAACTTAATGAAATTGAAAATAAACCTATTGATGAAACTATAAAAAGGCCTACAGTGGTATAGTCTGAAGGGAGAGCAAACTTGATCTGAAGTAGTTCTAAAGAGACAGAAAGATTAAGAGTAAGGGAAGGCACTAGAATTATGGAGCCAAATCTTTAGAAGTGGCCAAAGTTGAATCCAAGGTTAGATCCAAGACCCCACTGGTTGAGGAAGGATTAAAAAAATGAACAACACAGATGCATAGTTCTGGTGAGTACATGACTATTGTTTTTTTCACACTGCAGATAATGGGAACTTTTCTAGGCTCCACTATCTTCCTGTGGGCCTCTTTTTGCATTTAGGATGTGGACCTTGATTTCAGTAACACTACTGAGCCCTACTCAAGCCATGAGAAGAAAATAGATATTTGGGAGGATTTGGCATTCATTCTGGCTTCCTGTTTGCCTCAGCCACCAATGGGTGACTTTGCTGTGGCTATCAGTTATTTCTCAGACCACTCATTGCTTTCTGTCAGTCCATCTGATTTACTCCTTGGGAAGCCACTAAGCAGGGGTGGCAGGCAATTCCTATATGGCTATTCAACTGCTTGTTTCAGGTAATAGAGAACCTTCATTGACAGTGCTGGGAAGGGGGCCAGTGAATGCTCTTTCAATATGCCAGGAGCTTCATTCCTGGGGAAGGGACCATCCTTTAAACTGCTGTTTTTCTCTGGTATCTTCCAGAAAAAGAAAACATTGTACTAGACATTTTTCCTCTCTTAAAGCAGATAAGGAGTATTGGCTGAGCTATGCCAAAGGTTTGTTTAGTGCATTTCAGTCTTTAAATGCTGGATCTTCTACTCATAGAAAATAGAAAAGATTTTCCTCTCTCAATAATTCCCAATCTGAGAAGAAGGAATTAGACTCTGACTGGGTTTCTCAAATTCTCTCCCCACAAAATGGAGACCCTTACTCTGAGGAAAGTATTTGGATTCCCCACCTGAGGAGTTGCCTTTTTCTGATACTATTTTCAGGATGAAGGAATTGTTCAGTAGTAACAAAAAGACATTACTGATTCATAACAAAGGTATCAAGATTTATTACAGGTGGAATTTCCTCAGTCTGCTCCTGTTCCTTCTATTTTGCTAGTCTTGAGGATTTATTTCGATAATGTACAGTTTGCCCAACAGTCAGCCACCTGCTCCAAGAAACTCTGATAAGTTGTATAAAGTGCCCCAGTTCCACAAATTCCATTTTTATAACTCCATGTCAGATCCTACAGTAATTTCTATGTCAAAGTCAGAGTCTGCCAAACTCATTAGAACAGCATGCCCTATCCCTTCTGACAAACTGAGAAAAAACATTTATAAGTTTGGGAAGAAAGTTTATTCTTCTTCCACTTTGGTCTTCAATGTGCTTATAATACTGACTCTGTGAGGAGAAGCTTTGCCTAGCTACAGTCTCAGAATTTACCAGAGAATGTCAAAGCTGGGATCCTGAATGCTTCCCTGGATTAAGAAGTGTTATTGGGTCCTTCCTCTGTTGAGGTTCTTAAAAGGTTTGATGGTTCTGTAAAGGCGGAGGATTAATTCAGAGAGTTATCTAGGTTTTTCAACCCTTCTTTTCATAATATAATAGAAAATGTTCTTCCATTTCAGGTTTCTCTTTCATGAAACAGGAAATGTGTTCTCAACAAGGCACAGCCAAGCAAAATTTGGAAAAAAAAAACAGTGGCAGTGTAATTCAAAAAAGAAAGGAGGGTCATTCCAGAACCAAGGAAAATCTAAGAAAACAAACTAGCTCTATGCATACTTAGGTATTTTCCCTTCCCCACCCTGGTAGTCCTGTAAAATCATCCCAGAGTCTTCACTTTCTAATGTAGCACTAGATAACTTAAGACACGTGGGTACAGAAAATCATTCTAAAATGCTATAACTGGCAGTGGGATTCCCTTCCTCCTTTTCAGTGGATTCTTCTACATCCTCTCAGTCAAGCCTCCCTATTTCTTCCTGTCACAGATCAGATGCAGTCTCAGAATATTATAGAACCTCTTCCCTCAAATCAAAGAGGGAAAGGATTTTACTCAGGAATCTGTCTGGTGGCAAAGAAAGAAGCAACATGTATACGTATTCTTTTCTAAACCTTCACAGCAAAATTCAAAATGCTGTCTCTATAGTTTTTGTTAAATCTCATTCTGCCTGTTTTCTACTAACTTTGCATTTAAAAGATGCTGGTACTTACGTATTACTGCAACCACATTTTCTGACGTGCTGGACTTTCTTGTCTTTTACTCAAACAACAACAAGGAAGTGTAATCAGGAAGGGTAGACTGTAAAAAACTCTTCTGGGATGTTGGTGGTGGCTTTTTAAAATGAGTAAGGGTTCAAATTTGAGGATTTGTGGCTAGCGTGCTTGAAAGACATCAAGCACTGAATTCAGCGAGTGATCACAGTGGCTGTCTGTATATACGTACATTGGCCTGAAAGGAGTGTGGCAAGTCATAGCGTACAATGTTAGAAACACACACACACACACACACACACACACACACACACACACACACACACACACTTCCAATGGATTAGCTGCTTTTGAGCACACTAGCCACAAATCCTAGCATGTGCAAACCCTTACTCGTTTTACAAACCCACCACCAAGATCGTGTTTTAACAGTCTACCCTTCCCGATTACTTTTTTAAGAAGGTAGACTGGGTACTGCTTTGCTTTTCTTTCCTGATGCTTTCCGTTCTCAGGGAAAAGGCTGAAAAAAAGGAACGTGGAACGCGTTTTAAGTGGAATGGGGGACTTGCTTAACTGACATCTTGAGATGCTGGCAGTAAATGGGGAAACCTATTGTTCAAACCTTGTTTTTTCAACCATTGAAGTGAAAAAACATTCTAAAAACAATAACACATTAAAGAAAACATGTCTCTGAGGTTTTGTCATACTTCATTGGTCCCAGTTGACACAAGGAGAAGCAACCAGCATTAGGGCGAAAATGTGGTTGTGATAATATGCAAGTACCAAGATGCTTACCATTACATTCCAGTCATCAAGGATTTCAGATGCATTTTGCATTCATCTGTGTCTGGTCTACATTTTCAGCTTTTTTTATTGCCCTTTGTCTAGAGTGCTTGAAAGACATCAAGCATTGAATTCAGCGAGCGATCACAGTGGCTATCTGTATATACGTACGTTGGCCTGAAAGTAGTGTGGGTAGTCATAGCGTACAATGTTAGAAACACACACACACACTCACACTTCCAATGAATTAACTGCTTTTGAGCACCCTAGCCACAAATCCTAACATGTGCAAACCCTTACTCGTTTTACAAACCCACCACCAAGATCGTGTTTTAACAGTCTACTCTTCCCGATTATTTTTTTAAGAAGTTAGATGGGGTACTGCTTTGCTTTTCTTTCCTGATGCTTTCCATTCTCAGAGCAAAGGCTGATAAAAAAGAACGCAGAGCGAGTTTTAAGTGGAATGGGGGACTTGCTTAACTGACATCTTGAGATGCTGGCAGTAAATGGGGAAACCTATTTTTCAAACCTTATTTTTTCAGCCATTGAAATAAAAAAAACATCTTAAAAACAGTAACACATTAAATAAAACATGTCTCTGAGGTTTTGTCATATTTCATTGGTCCCAGTTGACACAAGGAGAAGCAACTAGCATTAGGGCGAAAATGTGGTTGTGATAATACATAAGTACCAAGATGCTTACCATTACATTCCAGTCATCAAGGATCTCAGATGCATTTTGCATTCATCTGTATCTGGTCTACATTTTCAGCTTTCTTTCTTGCCCTTTGGCTTATCTACAGCTGCAAGAGTGTTTACAAAATCCCTGGCTCCTGTAATAGCAGGGTATTCACATTGTTCATATTTACATGATTGCATGAATTTTACAGATTCCTTCATAGGCTGTCAAGAATCTCTAGCTTGGGTAAAAAGCCTTTTTCTCATCCTTGGGAGTTCATGACTACAGAATAATCTTTTCTCATTCCACTGTCTTCTGGGTACAAAACTCATGATGGCCATTTTTTCTTAAGACAAAGTGAAATGTAACAAGGAGCAATTTATGATATTTTCCAGCTAGGCACAGGCATATGCCTGGAAACATCTCAGAATTCTAGTTTTCATGACCTCTATTATTCTTATGATTCCTTTGAAAATACTTTATAGAAGGAAGATTCAGTGGTGTCGCATCACTTTGGACTCAGCATCAGCACCCTGTTTCATATCAAATTCCAGTGCTGTGGTTTATGAAAAGGAAGTTACTGCTTTTAGTGATTCAGTTGTCTCCCAAATCAAGACTTCATTTTCCTCTTCTAGCCCCTACTCATTCTGTAACCCATAGATGCATCAGACTTTGGTTGTGGAGCTGCTTACAAGGGCGTGAAAGTATATGATCTCTGGAAAAAGTAAGCAAGACAAATTAAAACAACTAAATGTCAAAGAAATGATGGCTGTAATAAATGCTTTCAAATCTCAGAGGCTTCTTTGGACTTAAGGCCCATTTTAGTAATCACAGACAATACCACAGTGATGCAGTACATAAATAAACAAGGGGGGACCAGGTCCAATCCCACTGCAGACTAAGTATGGTAGCTAGGGATTTAGCCAGTTTAACCATGAAGGGTGAGGAAATGGTAGATTTTGAAACAACCAAGAAGGGGAGTTGATTTTAGATTTAATTTTGCAGATGTATAAAGACATTGTGAAATTTGTGACCATTGTGTTTCCCAGGTACTTGAAGTGAACATGTTCAGTGTTATGGTCTTTTGAGCCTTTGGGATTTACCACAAATAACTTTATTCTTCAAGATGAGTTGTGTTGCTAGTAGCCCGAGATAAAGGCTGTTGATAATATGCTAGATATTATGTGTAATGCCATGATTAGGCTCAAAAAACACAAAAAGGCAATTTTGTTAAGCTCCTTTCTGATGTCACAAAGGTGCTTAATAAGCTTTTGTTAAGCACCCCTGTGCACTGTTAAGACTGAATTTATCTGGCGCTAGGGATTAACAGACAGTCCCGGTCAGAAAATAACAGGGGTAGAACATAAAGCAGCTTTGAAGGTATTAGATATTTCATTCTGCCACACTAACAAACAACCTGTGTGACAGAACCAAGTGTCTGACAACTTTTAAAGCAATTCATTTTTCAGAGGGATGCTTTGTTTCTGCTCACTGTTTGTTTGCCAACACTAAGTGTTTTACCTGCTCTCAAAGGCTTTGAAAGGTTGCAAAACACTTCAAGCTTCTACACACTTTTTTTTCTGGCAGCACATTGATCAGATAAAGCTGCATGCACCACAAATAATTATGATCAGTTCTCATAGATCATAACCCTTATTTTGTGTTATCAACATGGGATGCCAAGATTAATTTCTCAAGCTTCTCTCTTCAAGTGAATTTCTTCACATCCAAGTCACAAACATATAATCATAGTCCTCTATATTATAGGTAACACTGAGGATTTATTTTAGTCAGATAATTTACGAACCATTTCAAAGTAATGGATCCAAAGCTGGAGTATGCAAGGAAGTTAATGTGAATGGTATGACTTACTGAGTCAAATGCTTTTGTGAGGTCAATAAAAAGGGGACCAATGAGGTGTCCTGTATTCATATTTATAAGGATAATGTAAATAAGCATATATAAGGCAGTTTTTGTATACTTGTATTGTATAAAGTGATGCTAGTATTGTGTATGTACGTTGTACTGATATATAAACTCTGTATGTTACTTGTATACCTGATTTATCTAGTAATTTGATTGATGTGATAGTATAGTTATTGGATGGAAGTCTGGAAGTATTAGAAAGTATTGGGCAGGGGCATGGTCAAGATGGCTGAGAGCAGCAACTGGTGAAAGCTCTATGACTAAAAACTTTTCTAGCATAAAATATAATAAAAAAATAAAATTTGGAGATGCTTGCTAGCTAATTTTATCCATTAATAGTCAGAGAAAATATTTATAGCTTCAAGTTCTTCAAAAGCTGTAATTTTCCTGTCAGAATTTCAGTTGCTTGGTTAAGAGAGAAGAAACACGAGTCACTCAAAAAATGGTACTCAGGATTCTTGTGTTAAAAAAGACATACACTCACTAATATATAGAATGCAGGATGTATTCCTTAAAACAGACAAACTGGATACCAAACTAGAAAGTTTCAAAGAAGAGACAAGAAAGAATATGGGACATTTAGAAATTCTTATGAAAGAGCAAAATACAAAAATCAATAGTATGGAAGAAGCTTTAAATGATCATGAAGAGAGAATAACTGAAGGTGAGTCTTAAATGGAATTTCTTGTAAAACAAAATAACTGGCCCATAGAAAAAGTTGATGATTTAGAAAATAGACTGAAAAGAGATAGCATTAGAATTTATGGTTTACCTGAAAAGTTTGAGGGCGACAATATAATAAACGTAACAACCTGCCTACATAAAACATTAAATCTACCTGAAACTTTTATCTTTTGGAATTGAAAGGGCAGATAGATCCCTGAGAGCACCTTTGAAGAAGGAAAAGTCCCCATCACAGTCTAGCTTAGAAAATAAATAAATATCAAAAACAGCATGGCCTAGCCCACTTATTAAACTAGGTGAATATGTAAGCAGATTTGATGATGATTATTCCAGTAAAGTAATGAGTAAAATAAAATCCTGTTTACCACTGATCCAGAATTTAAAAAGAACAAAATTAAAGCCATTGTTTTTGTTTCCTGCAAAGATCAAATTATTTCTTTCTGACGGAACCAAAATATTTGACATACTACAGGAAGCATCCACTGTTGTTAACAGCAATACAATCCCTAATAACACTGAAGAAATGGAGTGGAACAGTATATATCCCTCAACAGGTAGGCTTGATTAGCGAATTTTAACCCCTTACCTGTTAAATGTTTGTGGTTTGTAGTGTCGGTTATTTCTGTGTCTGTGTTTTCGGTGTTGTCGGTCTTTTGCGTGTCGATCTTCCGTCCTAGAACCCCCTCAACAGACAGAGTGAGCTGAATTCCTAGAAAACTGCTTCTAAAATAAAATAAAAGACTAAAAAGAAGTTACTTTTATTTTCTGATTGCATTTGCAGGACTTTTTTTTTGTGAAACAATAGATTTACCCTTTAAGGAAAAGGCTTATACTGGACTTTAAGCTTCAAAACATATGCAAGTATGTATATATATTTTAAGTTAAAACATTTTTCATGAGGAGAAATATAAATGGTTAGTTTTACTGTTTTACTATATTTACAGGGAAGGATTTAATATATTTCATTTAATTAAACTTATAAGTATATTTCTAAATGTTAAATATATACTTCCTATAAGAAAATGTCATTAAATTATAAACAACAGAATTGGTAACTTTAAGACTGTATAGGTTAAGAATTGTGTTTTATTTGTTCAACTGTGCTTAGTATGTGTATGTGTACCTGAATGTCAGATCTAAGTAATAGGTTAATTAGAAGTGTTAAAGTCCTGGTGGTTTTGTTTTCTTTGCTCCTGTGTAACACACTCATTTCATAGGTCATTTATGAAGAATAAAACACTTAAAGAAAGCTTGAGAACAAAAGAATATTCCAGTGATGTTAAAATGCTGGATTCTTGGTTGTCTTGCGTCTTACCTTGAGCTATTCTGAAGAATATCTAGGTCAAACGTCATCACAGATGTCTGTAAAAACAGAAAGGGACTTAATTTTTCTTTCTTTTTTAAAGTATATGTGAGAACTCTACTCAAAATAACATCTTGTTTTTTTTTCTTTTCTTAGAAGAGAAGACTTGATAAAACAAAAGCTATACTAATGTTGCTTATATATAATTTGCTTTCATTTTGCTGAATGTTAATAGGTTATGTTGTAGTGTTATTAACTGTCACTGTACATATTAATGGGAAGAAATAAAGTTAGATGTTTGTTACTGATTAGAACAGCATCAGAGGATAAGAAGAATGAGAAATGTATGGGGAAAATTAACAACTGCTGTGTGCTGTGAATTCTCATTTTCACATGCTGTAATCAAATTCTGTTGTCAGGATGTGAAGCCTAGTTCAGAACAGCAGTTCACATTGGCTAAAAACACACATTGAAATTAAATAAACAGGAATTTTTGTGTATGTATGTGTGTGTGTATATATATATATATATATATTATATATATATATATAAATATATATATATATATATATATATATATATATATATATATATATATATATATATATATATATATATATATATATATATATACATATATATTTCTAAAGCTCAGGTTTGAAGTTTGAAACATAAAGCTTCTGAAGGGGTTCTATATATATATATATACAGAGAGAGAGAGAGAGAGAGTCAAGATTGCATGCAATACTAGAATTAATAAGAGTAAAAGACTGTTTGTAATACTAGAATTAATAAGAAGAGTACACATCTGATGTATAATGTGCATATGCATAAGGAATGAAATACATTTGGTGTATAATATGCATATACACAAGGAATGAAGTATCTGCTATGTAAGATTAATAAAAGAGCAGTATCGGTAAGTTAGTTAATATATACACATACTACAGTCTTTAATAGAAAGATGATTAAATAGCTCTTTGATGGGAGATTTTATAAATACAAGTTATATAGAATACGGCAGAATATTAGTGGGAAATAAGACAGAAAAATATATTTAAATAAACTGTTTGTAAGAAAGATATGTATTACATATACCTGCATATGGCAGAAATTTAAATATATAAGATCTCGTATAATTTACATAGAAAATCATATAAAACTATTTGAAAATAATCTAAAAGCTGAAATTTGAAGCTTGGTCATGTGAACTTTGAAACTTTTTATATGTTGCATGTTATTAGGTTCACTAAGACTACCTGAAATAACTAATTTCGTAAGTCAAAGCTAAAATTTGAGTGTTATATTGCTGAATCAGTACATCCATTTTGATAGAAACTAAAGTCAATTTTTTAACATATTTGAACCAAGAATTGAGAATGAGATTTGAATTAAGCACATTGTAACTTCTGAATACAATATTGACTGCAAATATTTTTTTACTTCACAGAAATCACAAAACATTCTCTTCAACCTCAGTAGTGTACATATTTTTTTATAAAGTAGTTTAATAAGCTAAATGTTTTTTAAATATTTTGATTTTTGTCTTTTTGGGTGTTGCACAATTTTGTGATATAGACACTTGTACTTTAAAAAATAATTCTGAGGGTTTTTTTTAGATCTATAAACTATGCATGTATCTTTTAGCATGATAAATATATGTGTGTATTGATTTCCCTTTTGTATTATAGTTTAGTATGATGAGATTATCTGTCACCTGTAAGTTTACAGATGTCTTTGTCTCTTCAGGTCCCACTCTGTTATACTTTTTTTATTTAGGGATTTAGTTATAGTAATAATGTTGAATGAGTAAATAATTTTGGAATATGTAATGGATAATTTATACTAACATTATATAAATAGGTATATATTACATTATTTATCAGATTATTTAATATTTGTAATTAATTGAAGAGGATTATTGAACTTTTATGTAGTAATGGGGAATAGTTTTAAATTGCAAAATATATAACTAAATTAATAGTCTCTTATTATTTTGACTTATATATAATATTATATTAATTATTTTCTAAGTCACAGTAGCTTTTGGCTTGTTTTTTGATGAATTAGGTATTAGTAGGTAGTAAGATTATATAGCGTTTGTCTATTCGATAAGCAAACTAGAAACTTTGGGATCCATGGTAGGTAGTGTTTCCTTAGCGATATATGCTGTTATAGTTATAGACTTGTCTTTGTTTACAAGTCATTTAAACTTACTACACAGCCATTGGAAGGGTAGTTTAATTTTTAGCAGGGGATGTTAACTGCATATGTACTATAGAAGATACAAGTGAACAGAAGAAACTAAAATGCTGGCATCAGCTAAAGCACTAAACAGATGGATTAGTAATAATAATTTAGTTGATTTATTGTTTAACTCAGAAGATAAGTCATTGTACTTCACTCATTATTCTTATATGGATGGGACACAAACTAGAATTGATAGGATTTATCCCTCTATAGATTTACATAATAAAGTGAATTATTTTAAAAATAGTCCTTGTCTTTATGTGACCATAATGCATTATTAATATATTAGTGGATATAAGGAAATTTCAGATTATTTATAGAATCCCAGTATATATAATGAAATTAAAAGAATTTAAGAGTTATCTTAAGGAACAAATCAAGAATGTGGTGTCTTTAAATGATAATGGTCAAGTTAGCAAAGTCATACAGTGGGACTCCTTAAAAATTCATATTAGTGATAGGATGGGAATATGGGCTAATAATGAAAGGAAAGAGTGTGATAAAGAGTTTTTAGGAATACAAGATGAAATATACAAGTCGAGGTTTAAACAACAAAGAAATTAGCGAATACTGAAGTCATTAAAAAATTAATGATAAAATATCAAAACAGTTTTATTGCATAAATCAGAAATGGCTTTCAAAAAAATAAAATTGCACACATGCTATGACTACAAAAATTCTACATAGATTAGCTAACAGAAGTAAGGCTCAAATCAACAATATCTGAAATTCTCAAACTAATAAGCTTACTTCAGATGTTGAGGAAATGCTTAATATTTTTAATAAATTCCATGAAGATCTTAATAAAGATAAAAAAAATATCCTGATGATTTCAAAACTGATAAGTATTTCAAGAAAAATTTTACTAATAAACTTAATGACCAACACATATCTCTGTTGAATAAGCCTGTTACCCTGATAGAAGTTAAAAAAGCTTTAAAAAAAGTGAAAAATGGTAAAGCTCCAGGGTTAGATGGTTTAAGTATGGAATTATATAGTCTGCTTCCATTAAATAGTTTGGAATTACTGAATGGTGTTTTCATTATAATTCAGAGTAACAAAATAGTTACTCCTTCATGGAAATTTTCTATAATCTCACCTATACTTAAGCAAGGAAAGGATAATAAGTTAGTTTCCTCGTAAAGGTCTATTTCATTATTAAATTTAGACTATTGAATATTTACTTCCATTTTCATTACAAGTTAAAAGATATAGTGGACTAATTAATAAAGATCAAACAGGATTTATAGTTAATAGAGTAACGTTTGATAATATAGAAAGGGTAGTAGCTATCTTAGATTTAGCAAAATAATAAACAAGAAATTGGCCCTAATTAGTTTAGATATAGAGAGAGCTTTAGACTCTGTAGATCAGAACTAGTTGTTTAAAACTTTAGAAGTATTTACATTTCCAGAATAGCTTATAGGAATATTAAAAACAAACTGCATAGAGACTCCAGAGCATATGTTAAAATTGCATCTTACATTTCTCAAGGATTCACTTTAAACCAAGGCAGAACGCAAGGTTGTCCCTTGTCCCCTTTACTATTTACATTAGTTACTGAACCCTTAGCTAATAATATAAGAAGCAATGAAAACATTTATGGACTCTCGATTAACAGAGATTGTCAGTCTAAATTACAGGTTTTTCAGATGATATATTACTAACTATAGTCAATTTAAATTATTCTATCTAAGAAATAGATAAGGAAATTGAAAAGTTTCAAGAAGTATCACTGCTGAAATTTAATAATAATAAAAAATGAAGGTTTAGTGTTAAATGAATTACTAGATAATAGGTTTTAATATAAATATAAATGTAATTGGAAAGTCAAATAAAATATTTAGGAATAAAAATATATCAAAATGTGAGCACTATTCTTAATAATAAATAAAAAAATTATTTGAAGAATTGTTACTTCTTATTAAAAATATAATGAAAGTCTTTCTTTATTTTTGATGATAGGTTATTACTAATTAAAATTATTATATTACCCAAGATTATAAATACATTTCATTCAGTAGCTTTACTCTCCGACAAAAAAAACTGTTAAAGCAAATGAAAAAAAAATGTTAACTTCATTATTATGGTATCTTAAAAAGCCAAGACTCGCTTGTAGAAATTATATAAGGTTATGGGACTATTGTGGTATTAGCTTCCCATATGTAGAATCATATTCGTTTGCTGCAAATTTTAACTCCGTTATACTCTGAATAGACTCAACTTATACAAGTCAATGGAGAACCATTCAGGAGCAAATTATACTAAATTCTTTTACATGTATTAAATATGATAAATTAGAAATATGTAACAATCCTTTCATCTGGTTAAGAAACTTTAACTTATAAGGAAAGTAATTTCAGTCGTTAGGCTCGGCAGATATGAAATCAACTCTTATAACAGTTAAAAAATATGTTTTTAAAACTCTGTTAATATCAAAATGGAAATTGTTGTGCTTTCCCATTGCACATACCTCTAGATTTAAGGAAACTCAGAACAATGTTAAAATGAATCTGTTAAAAAGGGATGGATTAGTATTGTGGTCTGATTGCTTTGAAAAAGGAAAAGCTAAGTCACCAAAATATTTAATGAAAGAATATAAATTGGATGAATCTGCTAATAATATTAATAATCATTTTAATGTAAAATTCTGGAACTTTTAGATAGTTGTGCGTTGAGTGACTAAATAGATGGTAAGAATGAAACTTTGTTACTTAAACCAATTAGTCAAACTTCTTTAAGTTTATACTGGAAATTTGTTATGTGGAAGTATATATACATAGAATGTTTGTTATTCCCTAAAACATCTCTTAAGTTTAGTAAAATGACATCTTCAGTTTGTTGGAGATGGAGTATAGATGTAAAATCTGATTGGACACACATGTTTATGGGTTGTAAAAAAATTAAATGTACACTGGGAAGAGATGCATATATTTTTAAGGGACAGCAGTTTGATAATTGTTCTTTAACTATATCAATAATAAAAGTAAAATCCCATGAGTGGAGGAGCTCCCTGGTCAGCCTCAGTAAGAAGCTGAGATCCCTTATAAGATCCTCCAAAGCTAGCTACGAAAACAAAATTGCCACTAATTCCAAGGACAACCACAAAGCATTCTATAGCTATGTCAAGAATCTTGATGGCAACACCCAGATCTGCTCTGAGTTACAGCACAAACACACGAAAATTATAGAACCAACTGATATTGCCAACATCCTGGCAGATAGATTCAGTGCTAACTTTACCCCTCCTCTCACCCCCTAAAGGGCCCATATCTATACAGGAAGAAAGCAGAGTCCCTGTAATCATAACTACACAGGTAAAAGCTGCACTCTTTAAAGCCAAAAACACAGCATCCATGGGTCCGGACAACATCCCAGGCTGCGTTTTACACGAACTTCAGAATGAACTGGCTCCCCACTTAAGCACCATGTTCAATAATAGCCTCGCATCAGGCTTTGTGCCCACTGAAAGATGCACAGCAACAGTTATCCCACTCCACAAAGGGGGAGCCACCACTGATCCTGGGAATTATCAACCTATTAGCCTGACCTGCAAGACCATGGAACGTATCATCATGGAACTCATAAACAAAGACATTGGTAACCTCCAAACTCTGGATTTATCTTGACCTCACCAAGGCTTTCAACACCATCCCCCATTCTGGACTTATAGCTAAACTCACTAAACTAGGTATACATCCCTACATCACAAGATGGGTTGCCAACTGGCTCACTGACAGAACCCACACTGTAAAAGTTGCAGACTCCAAATCTGACCTTAAAGCAGTGACAAGTGGAGTACCACAAGGTTCCGTTCTGGGTCCTCTCCTGTTTGTATCTACTTCTCTGAAGTACAGGCTAACACAGAAGGCCTCTGGCTAATGAAGTTTGCAGATCACTGCAAACTAGGAGCCATAGTCAAGTCCCCAAATGATGTGGACACCCTACAGAAGGGCCTCACTGAGACAGATGCCTGGTGTCAGAGCCATGGCCTCAAGCTCAGTGCCAAAAAGTGCAATGTCATCCCCTTTGGTAAAAACTCTGTATCTATGAGCTACCACATAGGCAGCAATCTACTTAACACCAAATGCATGATAAGAAACCTTGGGAAACAGGTTGACAGTAGGCTCTCCTTTGATAGTCACATCGCCACAGTAGTCAGGAAGTCCTTCTACGTGGCATACCTCATCATAAAAGGGTTCTCATCCAGGAAAAAAGAGGTCATTGTTCCCCTCTACTCAACACTCATTAGATCCATTATAGAATACAATGCCCTTTTTGGAATGTACCTCACAAGACATCTGCAGCAGCTGGAAAGGCAACAGAAGTACCTCACAAAGAGGATTACTGGCCTCAAACAAATGCCCTACACTGTCCTCCTCAAAAAACTCCAGCTTTACTCCATAGCATATTGCTTACTCGGAGGTGATCTCTGCCTAACATATAAAGCTATGTCAAACCCAGAGCTGTTGGACATGCTACACCTAAAGAAATCCCAGTCCCTCCAAGCTACATGCTCTAGGGACCTAAACCTTGTCACCACAATAAACAGGACATGATGGAGGGATAGATTCCTGTCCCAGAGACTTCCCATACTCTGGAACAGGCTACCCATCTATGTCAAGCAAAGTTCTTCATTAGCACTCTTCAAGAAAAATCTTGATGAGTGGATGGGAAATGGGAACTACACCCCGGGGATCACTTCTGTGTCTCTGCTTGACAGTGGCACAGGAAAATAACTTTCTTGGGTGGCGTAAGCCAGGGAACCTTGTTGGCTAGGCTTACGTAGGCCTTTGGGCCGATAGCCTAGTACCTACCTATAAACCTATAATAATACTAATGAATGTTCCATTTCTGCATCTGTAAAAGCCAAACAGCAAAAACAAACAAAAAAATGTTGGGGCTGTCTTGGCAGTTGCTAGAAAAGTCATTATAAAAAAAATAAAACTGGAAATCAAACTCAGTTCCTACATTCAAAGAATTTTAAAATTTAACAGCAGTACTATGCAAAACTGAAAAAGACATGGTCAGAATAAGATCTATAAATCATACTGAGACATTTAGTGGTTGGGATAACCTTGAAATGTTGCTGTTGAAATATCATGGCTTTTAATGTGTTAATTGTATAAGATTACCTTGATGATTCAATGTATTCCTATCATTGTATAAGAATATATGATGTTGAATTTCTTCCTTTCAGTGTTGATATTGTAAGTAGGTTAAATGAATAGCATTTTCTTATAAAAAGAAAATGTGGAGCATATTTCCTACAAGTGAGTCTACTCCTTTTTTTCCACAGATTAAGAAATGTTTGCTTGGTGGGGGATAGGGTTAAATAGATGGCATATATGACAGTATATCATTCCTTCAAATAGTTTTATAAATCACATAGTGAGACCATTATATCCAGGTGGTCCATGGTTGAGAAAAAAAATTCAAAAGTCTTTTTTTTTGTAAGGTAAGTTAAATATAGGATTATTGAGTTCAAGCAAGTGCAGTCTGGTGAAATTAATTAAAGAAAAGTCTGTTTGAGTGTTTGGTTATTCCTTAGCAAATTCTTCTGGTATAGTGGTCAGAAAGGCTTGTGTGTTTTAAATCAATCTTCTAGCTTGTTATCTTTCTGAAATTTCCTGATGTTTGAGACTGTGAAGGTTTCTATCTGTCATGTGGGTATATTGTTATATCATCTGCTGTCTTTCATTGCCTGATTGCATAAGGCTGTATAGTTGATGTGGTCAGTTAGGGATTGGGATTGCTTCAAGGTTTTCCCTTTCTTCTGTTTTTATTTTAGAATGTTTTGAAGTTTTTGTGATTTTCATCACATTGATAGCTGCTGTAGTATCCTTAGTTACATGGATTATATCCTGCAAAAGATGTAATGGCTGGCCAACTTCCAAAGCTTCAGGGCAAGTTCCACATGCCCAAGCCATCAAGCCCAAACTGAGCTGACTAAAACGACAGGTGTAGGTGGCAAGCCCTTTATTGCTTTCCTGCTGCTGAAGAGTATTCTTCTGTAAGGCTTTTGATGATGAACAGTTAGTGTGGGCTGTTCCTTTGCTAGGCAGATAAGTTCCCTTTGGGGAAAAAATTCCATTTTAAAAATTGTTTAATAACACTTTCCTTATCACTAAGTTATTTTAAAACTAGAAGTTTGTGTTTTACTGGACTGTCATGAAACTGTACTGTACTTTTAAATGAGAGCCTTTTTTCCTTTCATTTAAAAAAATGTTTAAAGTGTTTGAAAATCATTTTTTCTGAGGAGAAATTGTGTTTATTTTACTTTTGAGGCTGGCAGAGCTTTTTAAAGTGCATTTTACTGTGCTTTTTTGTGAAAAAAGTAACTTTAAAGACTATTTTTTCTGACGTTTGCTGCTTGTTTTCCATGGCAAAGAGGCACCATTTTATTCTGACAGTTTAACAAACTGTCGAGCTCATGGTCAGTCCTTCTTTCAGCCACAAAAAGAAAAAAAAGTTTGTTTGCCAACACAGCAAGCTAGAATTTTGCCTCAGCCACAGTTAGATGGCTTTGCTTTGGCCATTAGTTGTACCTCAGACCACTCATCTGTTACCTGGATCCCTCAGGTATAGCACCTACAACCCCTATGGATCAGGGGTTAACAACATCCTCTGTAGCTGTTGGGGTCCCCTCAGTGGCCAAGGAAGATCCACTCTTGTCAGTCCTGGCAGAAGAACAGGGAAGGTTGCCCTTTTCCATCAGAATGTTGTGCTCATCCCCAGGGAAGTTACTGCTGCCATTAATGACACTGTTGGCCCCATTTTGTGTGTCAAAAAGAAGCAGAAAACTAAACGTATCTGCTGCTGATCAATTTACTGGACAGTAGTAGTTTATTGGGTCTGACTCAGAGTTTAATTCAAGCTGTTGATCCTTTGTATGAGGTCATTTTTGATAAAAGAAAGGGAACACCTCTTTTCCTGAAGAGATTCAAGATTCTGAATGTGGACAGGAGGATGAAGAGACAGATACAGTTTTCTCCTCAGATTTCTTATTCAGACTCAGAGGAAAGCCTAGTTTCTGATTCCCCTCTGTGGGGGATTCTCTTTCTCTGAGACTGTTTCTAGAATGTGTCAATGTTTTCAGAGCACTATAAGGAATTTTCAGAACCTTCACATGTTCGTCCAGTTCTGCCACCTTTGGAGGATGGGTGTGTTACTGCCTGAAGCCAAATTCTCCAAAAGGCAGATAGGATGTATAAAGTTCCTCAGTCTTTTACATTTTTATGCACCATTCCCAAACCTGACCTAGCTTTAGTTAATCCTATTGCTGCTAAACATTTGACTTATTCCAGTCCTTCTCTTTCTGATAAGGATTGTAATCAGGGTCAGCCACAGGTGGGGACTCCAGTATCTCCAATCTATCCTGGCCATATACAGAGAGTATTCATCAGGACAAACTGAAATAGTATTTAGAGCAAACCATTCAACTAATCCTAATTTGCATGGGGATGCTTGCAAGTAGTGGTTGGTAAGCCAGTGTGTCCAACACTTGGAAATATTTTGTGTTGCTAAACTTTGTTATTAAACAATTCTCTATTATTTAAAAGTCTGTCCTTTTTATCTGTAAACTCACAACCAACCAATTTTACATGTGAAGTGACCAGACTTAATTTTACAAAATGGTTTACAGACATTTTTGTGTAAACAAACATCACTGTGTTGTTTTTACATATCAGTTGCCATTTGGCCCCCTAATCAGATGTTAGTTTCATGTTATTTATTAATATTGTCATTTTCTGTTGAAATGAGGATATCTAACATCCTGTCAGATGTCTACATTCTGAGCAATGGGAAAGGCCCCCCATGTGAATGAGAATGGATCTAACATCCTATTAGATGTCTTCATTCTGAACAGTTGAAAGACCAGTCAGGTGGAACTGGGTTTACCCACACTGTGCTATGTCCCTCCTCCCTGTAACAATATCATAGAAAGTTTAGATGTAAGCACTGGATCTGAAGAAGTCTACAAAGATGAAAGCTATTATCCCAATAAAATCTGTAAAAATTATCTGGAGTCAGTCTCTTTTTTTTGAAGAAGGAAGGTTTTGAACTGGATTTATTATGTTTTTAGAAATAAAATGTCTTTCTGATAATGGGAAGATTATTAATAAGTATGGGGAAAAGTGTATGCTTCTGCAAATTAGATTTTCAGAATTTTGAATTGTCAGGTTCATATGTTAAAGGCTGTTCTGACTAATTGGTTTCTCTTTAGTTTCTTCTTGTGAGGAAACCTCTTTTTTTACATAATTTAGTTTATTCTATTGTAGTAGTTACTACGCACAATTTACAGAGTGTGTGTATGAATCCATCGATACTTCTTCCATGGCTATGGCCACTGGTACTGTTATTATTAAGATCTGCCTGGCTGCATTCTCAGAACCTTGTAGATGATTTTAAAATGAGATTTTAAATTCTTCATTGGATAGAGATCTAGTTTTTGGCCCCTTCTGCTGCAGACATGATCAAAAAGTTTGATGAATGGGGTAAGCTGATCCAGGGAATCTGTAAGATTTTTGAGCCATCCTTTTCCAAATTTTGTAAGGGATTCTCTAACCCTCCATCCAATTCTGGCAAAAACAAAATAAGCAGTCTCAACAAAATGCAGGTAAAGAAATGATTAAGAAGAAATGGAAAGGGGGTTCCATAAAGAATTCTGTAATATCCTCAAACCAAGGAAAGTCCAACAAGTCAAAAAGACTGTTTAACGGACCTTGTCCTCCCCCCACCCCCATACAAACACACACTCTCCAACCTGGCAGCTTTTTTTCCCCACCAGAAAGTCTGAATGTTTCTTTTTGGCAACATTTGGTTGCAGACAAATGGGTTCTGAAGATCATTTATAAAGGTTACAGATGGCAGTGAAAGGAAGTTCCTCCTTTCCAGAGGGTAATCCCTCATCCATTCAAACATACTCTTCTATTTCTACCTGTCCTTCATCACATGCTGTCCCAGTGATTGATAGAACCAGATGTTCATCGTGTTACCCTGCTGCAGTCATCACACTTGGGTTATCCTGTTGTCAGGCGGTCCCGCAGTCGGCCGGAATTCCAAAGTCTTGGTCCGGCGTCAGTTGTTGTCGCCTCTTCCCTGACGTCAGTGAGCCAGGGGTATATATATTGCAACCGACGCCTTCAGTCTTTCTTGCCACATGGTGCCCGAAGCAGAAGCAGTTCGCAAGTGCCGGTCGGCCGACTCCTGAGATTTTCAAATTCGAATTTCAGACCGAAGTCTTCTATAAAGCTAAGTACCCGTTGGAAACTTTTCTTGCCTCAGACCGATGTCAGAAAAAGTTAACAATTGTATTTCTTGTGGAAAGCAAATACCTCATAAGGATTTTCATTCTTATTGCATACCTTGCCTAGGCCCAGACCACGACGTCACTTCTTGTCAGTTTTGTGCTAGGTTTAATAAGCGTACTATTAAAAGACGCTTTGATTTTGCACGACACTACTTCGGTAGTAAATTTAACTACACCATGCCATCAGAGCAACCGACTACCGGCGTCCACAAAAAACGCAGGGATAAGGACAGGCAGCCCAGGCCTAAGCCAGATTCTGAAGCCTCGGCCGATCCGGTCTCCGGTCCTCAGTGAGGCTCCGACGCAGCCCCTGACTACCGCAGATCTGGAACCCGAGACCGCTACGGAAATTTTGACGGAATGTACCAGGCTGATGCAGCTTTTTACTTCAGGCCCTTCCGACGACTTTGCTACAAAAGAAGTCGGTACTACAGAAACGCCATCGGTTTCTGAAGGCGTTTTCAGACCGACGACTCTCACCATTAAAACTTTTTCTAAGTCTAAGACTCCTTCTAAATCTAAAAGGACTGCACTTCAGTCTCCTGTTCAAGGCCCCATGCCTAAGAAACAGATGCTCAAAATGGCTGAAGATTTGATTTCTTTAATCAGGGGTTCCCAGCCCCCTCCTGACAAAAGGCCTAGACAAGAGGAATATTATGCATCCTCTGAGCAGATTTCCATTTCTTCAGACTCCTCTGAGGACCAAGACTACTCTTTCTCTCCTTATGAAGATTCTGATGCTGAGGACTCCATTCCCTCAGCTTCTCCTCCTGAAGACTACTCCTTTGGGGAAACTTTACACACTATGAGGGAACATTTTCACTGGGAAGGTCAGGACTACTCTGATTCAAAGAAAAGGCTCAGAGAATTTCTTTTACTCCCCCAACACAGACCACTTGCTATCCCACCAGTTTTGGACATTGTGGATGATGTCTATTTAGAATCCAGTTTCAACCCAGACTCTCTACCTCCTGCTCCGGCTAAGCCAGACAGATACTATAGAGTGCCTGATTCCCACAAATTTCTTTACAAAAGCCCTGTAGCTGACCCAGAGACTATCTCACAGGGTCTCAAGGGGGCTAAGGCTTCTATGGCTAAAAACCCAGTACCTTCCGAGAGGGATTCCAGAGCACTAGACAGGTGGGGTTAAAAGGTTTACACTTCAGCCACACTAGCTGTGAGGGCACTGAATTGTCAATTTCACATGCTTAAGTATCAGCAATTTCTAATCTCTCAGTTAAAGCAAAGAATAACCTCTCTCCCGCAACAATCTGAATTAAAAGAAGTACAGGATCTGTTGCAAGCCACTGAGCAGGTGGGCAAACATACCTTACAATGTGGGTTTGATTCTTTGGAGGCCTCCTGCAGAGCTGCTGTCACTGGGTCTGTTATACGTAGGCATGCTTGGTTAAAGGAACAAACTCTGCCTGATCATGTTGAAGCAAAACTACTAGATGCTCCCTTACAGCAAGATGTTCTTTTTGGAGTTAAAGCAGAAGAAGTTTTAAAGAAAATGGAAGATAAGGCAAAATCTATGCAGACAGTCAAAGATTTCCTACAAGTACAACCCCTTCGCTTCAGCAGAAACTGGCCAACAAAAAATTGGTCCTTTCCAGCCACTGACAGACCACAGAGGGGTAAATACAGACACCCAAGAGGCAGAGGACATCCACAAGCCCAGTATAAACCTTGCCAATGGGGCTCTACAACACAGAAGGAAGGAGAAGACAGGTCTCAAACCACCAGAAGGCAAACTCAATGATTTGCACCTCATCTGGCCAAGCACTACTCTCTTGGCAGCCCCCTTGGGGGGACAACTCGCACTTTTTGCAGACAACTGGCACATTGTCACAAAGGACAAATAGGTCCTAGACATAATTTTATGGGAATACAGATTCCACTTTCACACCTTTCCAATGAAAAGAGGAATGCCAAAGCTGCCACAAAATCAATGGGCAGAGCCAGTCAACTGGTACCTACTCAAGAGCAAGGCCAAGGATTTTATTCAAGACTCTTTCTAGTGCCCAGAAAGGACAATGCCTGGAGACCAATTCTGGACCTTTCAATTCTAAACACTTACTTACAAGTACCCAAATTCAAGATGCTAACACTACAGCAGCTACTTCCCATGTTGGGCAAGGAAGCATGGCTAGTTACGTTGGACCTCAAGGAGGCATACCTGCATGTCCCTATCAGACAAAGTTGCAGAAGATACCTCCGTTTCATTGCAGGTTCAACCCATTACCAATTCTTTGCACTGCCCTTTGGCTTATCTACTGCACCCAGAGTTTTCACAAAATGCCTGGCACCAGTAATTGCATTCTGCAGACAAAGAAGAATTCAAATATATCCATACCTGGATGACTGCCTCATCCAAGCAGAAAGCAAAGACATTCTCTTACATCATCTGGCCTTTGTAAAGCATCTACTAAACTGCCTGGGGTACACAGTAAACGAAAATAAGTCAAAACTAGTACCCTCACAAAAAATGACATTCCTGGGTGCCAGCTTGAATACAACGGCCCAGAAGGCTTATCTTACGCCAGACAAGCAACTACAACTGACTCAATATTTCAAGACAATGGCAACAAAGACCCAATTAACTGCAAGAAAAATTCTGCAGGCTTTGGGCTTCATGGCATCTTGCATACTAATAATACCATTTGCAAAGCTGCATATGAAGAAATTACAGTGGTACCTAAAAAGTGTATGGTCTCAACACAGCCACAGCTTGGACACAATGGTATCTCTCATTCCCTGCCTACAACAGGAATTTCTATGGTGGTCACAGGCATGTCACCTCAACAAGGGTCAGCCTTTCACCTTGTCCCCAGCCAGGCAAACTATCACAACAGATGCTTCAGACTATGCCTGGGGGGCACACATGGCAAGACAATGCATTCAAGGCCTATGGACTGCAGATCAAAGAATTCTGCACATAAATCAAAAAGAGATGCTAGCTGTACAGAAAGCTCTGACAGCCTTCAAGGATCTATTACATCCAAGACAACTTGCAATAAAGATGGACAACACCACAGTAATGTGGTACATAAACAAACAAGGGGGTACACATTCTTACCCGCTATGCAGGCAAGCAATGACCTTATGGAACACAGCTCTGGCCTACCAAGTCCAGTTACAAGCTCAATTCCTGCCAGGACAGAAGAACACATTGGCAGACGACCTCTGCAGAAACATCAAGGATCCCCACGAGTGGAAACTAGATCCACAAATATTTGCAATGATAACTCAAAAATGGGGCCTTCCAGACATAGATCTGTTCTCCAGTCCTCAAAACTATCAACTGACAAAATTTTGTACAAGGACATTTCACCATCAAGCTTGGAAAGTGGACTCTCTCTCTTTCAGTTGGAAAAACCTGACAGTATATGCCTTCCCTCCATTGCCTCTCCTCACAAAGGTTCTTTTGAAAGTCAGAAAGGAGAGACCATGACTGATTCTCATAGCCCCAGACTGGCCACGCCAGCACTGGTATCCACTATTGAAAAATATGGCCCACAGCCCACCATGGATATTGCCTCAAATCCCCCATTTGCTCACACAACAAAACAATCAGATTCTTCACAGCCAGCTCAAAAATTTTAAATCTGGCTGCATGGCAAATCCTCTAAGCATCCAACCAGCACCTCTTTCACAAGCAGTTCTGGATGTTATTCTGGAAGCCAGGAGGCCAAGCACCAGGAAGGCTTATTCGGACAAATGGAAAAGGTTTTGTGCCTGGAACCAAGCTAAAGGACGAGACACAATTCAGCCTCACATGCCTCACATTCTACAATATTTAACTGAGATGTTGCACAAAGGACGTTCTTTTTCCTCAATTAAAATCCATGCTTTGGCTATTTCAGCTCACTACAACACAGATCCACCTTTATTTTCACATCCTCTTCTAAGGCAGTTCCTCAGAGGGGCAAAAAACATTAGACCACCTAGGAGAGCCCCTGCACCAACATGGGACCTCAATTTTGTTCTGGAAAAACTAACGCTACCTCCCTTTGAACCAGCTTTCTCTGCAGATCTACAGTTCTTATCATGGAAGACTGCCCTGCTCCTAGCAATAACTTCAGCTAGAAGAGTCTCAGAGCTATAAGCACTAATGGCAGTGGAACCTTTCCTCATTTTTCATCAAGACAGAGTTTCTCTACGAACTAATCCTTCCCTTATGCCTAAGGTGGTTTCCAGTGTAGCTTTAAATCAAACCATCCACTTACCCACCTTCTTCCCCAATCCACAGAATAAAGGTGAGAGACTCCTGCATTCCTTGGACATTCACAGGCAGCTTCGTTACTATTTGGACAAAACTAAGGCTTTCAGAAAATCTGACCAGCTCTTTGTATCCTATGCTACAGCTTCTCAAGGGAAGGCTATTTCAAAGCAAACCATTTCTAAATGGATAGGTCATTGCATACGTTTCTGCTATACACATCATGGGAAACCAGTTCCTGCTACCATTAGATCCCACTCTACCAGGGCTACAGCTACCTCTACAGCCTTTCTCAGGGGGGTTCCAACCAAGGACATTTTAGAAGCTGCAACTTGGAGTTCAGTACACACCTTTACCAAACACTATCACTTACCTCTTTACTCAAAGTCCAGGGCGGGCTTCGCCACTGCAGTTCTGCAGGGCCTTATAGCCTCCACTAACCCTCTATGATACCTCCCCCCTACCTTAGCTTTGGGATTCAACCCAAGTGTGATGACTGCAGCAGGGTAACACGATGAACATAGTACAGTTTTGTACCTACCATAAATGTAGATGTTCGAGTGTTCACCCTGCTGCAGTCCAGGTTACCCCCCCCCCCCTTCATCCCCTCTGATCTACTGGCTAAATCTCTTCTATGCCTTACTGATGTATTTGCTTATAGCTGATGGGATTTTGTGTTTGTGCTGTGGTTACTCCTTTTGGTATTAATTTCTGACCACCTTTTTGGGGGCACCTGACATCTGGGGCAAGAAAAACTGAATAAAATGGCGTCGGTTGCAATATATATACCCCTGGCGCACTGACGTCAGGGAAGAGGTGACAGCAACCGACGTCGGACCAAGACTTTGGAATTCCGGCTGACTGATGACAGGATAACCCAAGTGTGATGACTGCAGCAGGGTGAACACTCGAACATCTACATTTATGGTAGGTACAAAACTGTATTTTTCTCCCTCCTAGGAGGTCCCTTCTTGGGATCCTAATTTTGTGTTAGAGAAGTTAACACTTGCTCCATTTGAACCAGCTAATTTAGCTAACTTGAGGTTCTTAACATGGAAACCAGTTTTACTGATTGCTCTGACCTCTGCAAGAAGAGTACCTGAGTTGCAAGCTCTAATGGCAAGTTAACCCTTTCTCACTTTCTATAGAACAGGGTTTTGGATTCTAGAAGCTGCTACTTGGTCCTCTGTACATACTTCTACAAAGCGCTATAAGCTTGATTTCTTCTCTACGCTCAGATCAGGCTTTGCTAGGACTGTTCTCCTTCCATCTCTCAAATGTAGTCAGCTAGGGTAATCTACCCATATAGCTAAGGATACTATATCAGTGATCAGTACAATGAACATAGTAGAGTTGTGTCAGCAAACCTACCATAGCAGTAGATGTTCAAATGATCACTGCTGCTGTAGCAGCTGCCTCACTCCATCCCCCTTGTTTTTTGGTGTGCTTTTTATACCAGAGTGTGGGCATTTATTTTTTGTTGTTCTTAGCATTGTCCTTTCTAAGCTCAGCCTCCCTCTCTCATTTGACACGAAAGCTCTGAAGAGCTTCATGCCCAAACTTGTCTTTTAGTCAGCTCAGCTCGAGCTGCCTGACATTTGGGCATGTGGAAGGTGCCCTGAAGCTTTGAAAACTAGCTGACTGTTATATCTTTGGCAGGATATAACTCATATACTTAAGGCTACTGCAGCAGTTATCATTAGAACATATACTGTTATGTTAAGTTAACTTGCACAACTGTACTTTTCACAGAAAAACATTTTTCATGATGTGGACACAAAGCTTTGTAAAAATTCACTGGGGGGGGGTGAAATAATCATATAAGTTTTGATGTTTAGAAGAGAATTAATGGAACTGAATTCATATGTAAGGTAACAGGCATACTCATATGACCAAACTACCCTTATCTATTGTTATAATATGTTTTTGTAATGAAATATTACATATTCAGCTGTGCTGCCTTGTTATACAAGCAATAGTGTTATTTTGGTTGCACCCCTATCTTAAAGTATATGAACATGAATACAGCATGCCCTTCATGTTATATCTTCACAGCTAGGCCAATTCTATTAGCAAAACAGTTAAATTATGTGCACAGGCAGAAAATTGAAGAATATTTCTCACCTCACAATAGGTTCTAAAACTGATGCCTTAAAATGACATGAATAAGATAAAGGCCATTGTGGGTCTAAAAGTAACCTAGAGGTTTTTTGGTTGTGCATTCCTTTTTAAGGGACATCTTAATTCAGTGAAAGTACATTTGCTTAAGATCTTACTATAACAGTAGATGCCCTTCTTCTCACATTTGCAGTATTCTTAACATCTACGATATCCTACCAAGGATAGCGAAATGTCTGGCCAGCATACCAAAGCCTTTTCAGGTGCTGTACATCACACGTATGTCATACGTCAATGAAGTAAGGTACATATGTGACATATGAGCACCTGATCCTCAGATAAGAATTGACCCAGTAAAACCAAAGCAACCCAAGAGGAAAGCAGCAACTTGCACATCCAAGAAGGAAAAAAGAAAAGAGAAAGTAAGAAAGATGTCTCTACCAGAACAAAGAATACTGACGTCTATTGTTATGGTAAGGTGTTAAACAACTGTACTGTGTTCTTCCTTATCACTGTTGCAGTATCCTTAATACCTGGGTGATTACAAAAGCTACTGGAGAGGATAGTAGGAGAACACCATATAGAAGCCCTCAAAAACCTGCAAAGGATGGCCCTGGCAAAGCCCACCCTGTCCCTAGAAATTATATTATTCAACTTTAATGATTAGTAAATGTGTGACGAAGTAGCAGCTTCCAAAATGGATTTGATATCCAAACCCTTGCAAAAAGCAGAAGAGGCTACTGCCTGGTAGAATGAGCTTGAACAGAAGAAAGCTGCTTGCCATGAAAGGAATAGCAAACAGAAATGGCTTAGATATCCAGGAGGAGATGGTTTGCTTAGAAACTGCCAAACCTAGTATCTTTGGATGAAAAGAAACAAATTGCTGCTCAGAATTCATGATATCTTTTGTCTTGTCTAGGTAATACCTGCACTGTCTGTGTAGATCGAAGGTTTGAAGAATCCTATCACTAGCATCCTGTAGAGGGGGAAAAAAGAAGATGAATTCTTTGATTTAAGGACAAATCATTAACCACTTTGGGTATAAAACAAGGATTGGTATGAACAGAGACCCTGTCCCTATTAAAAAAAAAGGAGGGACTGCTATGAATGCCTGAAACTCAGAGACTCTCCTAGAAGAGATAAGAGCCACCAGCAGTAGTCTTCCAAGTACAGAAAAGCAGGGAAGAGGAAAATGCAGGCTCAAAGGGAGACTGAGTTAATTTTCTGAAGAACAAAATTAAGGCCCAAGAAGGATGAATAGGTTTTCTTGGGGGGGGGGCTACTATGAAGGACACCTTTCAAAAATTGTTTGACTTCAAAACAAGAAGCAAGGGGTGGATTCAAAGGCAGACCAGCAGAAATGGCTGACAAATGAGCTTTAATAGCTGAATATGCCAGACCAGAAGTGAGTAACTAGCACCGACAGCAAAGGACCACAGGAATACCAACAGAAAAAAGATAGGTCATGCTTGAGACACCAAAGAGAAAATCTCTTCCATTTAGCCAATAGGATTTCTAGCAGTGGGACCTCTGACTTCCTATAAAACCCAAAGCATGTCCTCAGAAAATTGATAACTAAAAGGAATCAAAACTCTATCACTCAAACATTCAATTGAAGAATGGGGAAGTGAGTGTGAATGAGAGATCCCTTGTCCTGTGTGAAAAGAGCCAGCCTATGAGGTAACTTGTGATGATTGCACCTGGTCAGATGAAACAGAATAGCTGTTTAGACTAAAAGGGAGTTACCAGCAAGATGTTGGGCCTGCCCAAATTATTTTGTATAGGACTTTTGATAGCAGAGGAAGAGGGCGGTAGACATACAGAAATATCACCTTCAAGAAAAAAGACACGGCATTCACTTTCCAAGCCAGGGCACTCGATATTGTTGAATAGAACTTGGGAAGTTATCTGTTCAGAAAGGTGACAAAAAGATCTACTTAAGAAGTACACCACTGATGTATAATGTCTAGAAGCACCTCCCTGTGAAGCATCCATTCATGAGGATCTGTCCTGAAATTTTTCTGTGTGTCTGCCACAAGACTGTGGTCTGAGGGGATATAAACCACCCAAAGAATCAATCGATGGTGGATCTCAAAATCCCATGCCCGAAGAGTCAACCTACAAAGGAGGTAAGACTTTGTGATACCTTGATTGGTGATGCACCACATGACTGTGGTGTTGTCAGTGAAGTTCCTTGGAGGACTTGGACCCCAAAGGGAGTGAAAAGCATGAAGAGCCAGAAGCAGATATTTTGTTTCCTTAATGTTGATATGGTCTGTTAGCTGAAGAGGGCACCAGAGACCTTGAACTTTGAGGTTGTTTAATGAAGCTACTCAACCTTGGTCAGATGCATCAGTGTACAGCTCCTGAGTGGGGAGATGAACTTGAAAAGACAGGCCTGGATTCAGGGAAGTCTGAAGAATCCATCAGTGGAGCTGAAGCTTGAGACAAGACAAAAGGGAGATAGAAAAATCCAGAGGATGGCAGTGATGAAGCCAGACAGTCTTGAGATAGCACTGAAATGTTCTCATATGGAGCTTGGCAAAGGGAAGCATGAGAATAGTGAATGCTATGTACCCCAGAGCTTAAAAAAATGAACTGGCAGGAAGGACTGGAAGATGGAAAAGAGACTGAAAATAGATGGACAGGGAAAGGACCTTGGTAAGTGGGAAGCAAGCTATCATTGGCTGGGTCAGAATCCTGCACCACAGGAAGATTTTGTCCTGAGAGAGGGTCTGCACAATCTTTTTGAGATTTATGGTGAACCTCTCACTACGAAGAAGATCCATAGTAAGTTGGAGATATTGAAGCAGAAGCTGCTGAGAAGGGGTCTGAGTCAGTAGGTTGTCCAAATAAGGGGAGGTCTGCATCCTCTGATGTCTGCAAAAGGCAACTATTGTGGCCAGACATTTGGTAAAGAGCCTTGGGCCTTAGCAGAGAACTGATAATGTGAGGAAGAAATAGAGACACATAAAAAACTTCCTGAAAAGAAACTGAATATAAGTATCTTTCAAATCTGGAGATACCAGAAAAACTTGAGTGGGCAACGGAGGAAAAAACATCTGGATTGACAACATCCTGAAGGAGGAAACCTTTAGAGAGGTGTTGAGAAAAGAAAGATCCAGAATGGGCCACCAAGTCCCCTCCTTCCTGGGAACCATAAATACCCTGGAGAAGAAACCTGTACCTTTATGAGAAGGGGGAACAGAATGGATGGATCTCTGTGCTAGAAGATGATCTAGAACCAAAGGAAAATGAGGGAGCTGGCAAGCAGGAGACTGGCAGAGGCCCGAGAAGTGAGGAAGGGACTTCCAAACCATAAAGTAACCATTTTGGATAATGGAAAGAATACAAAAAAAGTAACCATTTTGGATAATGGAAAGAATACAAAAGTCTGTGGTTATCTGTTTCCAAACCAGAAAAGACAGAGTCAACCTGAGGGACAGAGGAATCTGGCCAGAAGGTAGAAGAGGCTTAATGCCAAATTGAAACAGATTTGTCAAGGAAAGAAGGAAGGCTTTTGACCCTTAGAAGTCTAAGAAAATCTCTTGGAGGCTCACTTGCTACAAGAAGGTTGTCTAGATTGTCTCCAAACAAAAGCAGGCTTAGTGGGATAATTTCTCTGAAACATAGGAACAAGACATAAAATGATTTGTTTCAGATTATGCATAACTTTACCTTTATTTTGTAGGGTCTTAAGATGGTCAGCGGTTGCAGTGCTGAAAAGATTCTGGTTATCTAAAGGAGAATCAAACAATTTAGCCTTGATGTCTTCAGGAAGAGCCCATAGAGGCAACCAAGAATACCTCTTCATCACAGATCCTAATTCATCTGTTCTTGAAGAAAGATCAGCAGCATCATAGCTGCATTTAATAGAATGATGAGCCTACTCAAAGTACAAAAAAAAAAAAGAAAGAAAAGCAGCATCATTTTTAAATTTACTGATATAGCACATGAGAAGCAGTACTCAAAAGGGAAATAAGGATCAGCAGCATCATAGCTGCCTTTAATAGAATGATGAAATAAGGAAGATCAGCATCATAGCTGCCTTTAAAAATAAGGAAGAGCAGCATCATAGCTGCCTTTAATAGAATGAGCATCATAGCTGCCTTTAATAGAATGATGAGTCAGCTGCCTTTAATAGAATGATGAGTCACATGGGATCAGCAGCATCATAGCTGCCTTTAATAGAATGATGAGTCACATGAGAAGCAGTACTCAAAAGGGAAATATCAGAAGACTTTGCCTCAGAATCAGGCATAGCAGTCAGAATGCTCTCAAGCTTAGACAGAAGAGCCAGAACAAACCTGGTCATATGGGTTTGGTAGTTAATAGCTTGGAAAGCAAATGGTAGCAGAAGAGTATACTTTTTTCCCTATACCTGTCCATAGCATGACTGTCTAGAGGATTACAGTAACGTAGATGGCTTATCAGTAACCACAGAAATAACAGCAGGGTCAGATGAAGGGTTTTTATACAAAAACATCTGAGCCTTAGGGACCTTATAGAACCTGTCAGTTTTTTAGGGGTAGGAATTTGGAAATCAGGGGCCTGAGAAGCCAAAGACAAAGTATCCAAAAGGGTTCCCAAAACTGGAGGGACTTCAAAAAGCCTAGGAGAATGTATTTGTAATAATGCATAATACCTTTTCTAAATGTCACTGTGGTGGTGGTGCTGCGGTAGCGTTGTCGCCTCACAGTAAGATGTCCTGTTCGATTCTCAGCTAGAGCATCTTCTGTGTGGAGACATGCGTGAATGGGCATACCTTCGTTGAAGGTTATGCATCAGGGCCGGCAACTCGGCACGTAAAAATCTACTGCCAATCATTAGCGGACCGGAGTTCTACTGTGGCGACCCCTAACCGGGAAAAGATGAAGACACACAACAACAGCAAGTTTTTCTAAATGTCAGACTCTTGGGAACAGTCCCACTTAAAGTATGTCATCATATGAACTACAGTATCCTCAAAGGATAAATCTTTTATAGGGGAATCAAGAGAGTGTGACTGTTCCTCTTCAGACCCCAAGGCAAGAGATGAGTAGATCTGAGAGGAGTAGGCCAAAGACTCCTCTCCAGAGTCTAAATATGACTCCTCAGAAGAATAAGACTCCTGGAATGCTTTCAAAGAGTAGAAGACAATGCAAACAGATAATAGTTGATGGAGCTTCAAGGGTATTGAGCAGCCCCTGAATAACATTCTACCATTCTAGGTGAAGATATTTATCCACAGGGCCTATAAGCCTGGCCTTCTGTTTTTTCTTTAATGGAACATCAACTTTAATCAGTCTAGGGGGTTCAGACCCCTGCCTAACTTCAGAGAGGATACCATTCACCTTTTCCCTAACAAGTATTGGGGGAATCCCTCTAGGACGCTCCAAGGTTATCTGCCATGGTCCCCCCTACACATTTGTACCAGATGTTAACAGAGCTTTGGTAGATGTGGAGGTAGGCAGCTCCATGTTGTCATGCAGCTGGGTCAGGACAGTGGTAGCTGACGTAGACACTGGGAAGTCCTTGGCTTCTTCATACAATCTGACAGAGACATCCAGAGGATGCTGGACAACAACTGATTCACCCTCCTTGGCTTTTTTCTTCAGCAGTGGGCTAAATGTGTGCCAGGTGGATTTGGAGGCTATGGTACCCTGAGTCAAGAGTTTTAACTGGATGGTCCAAGAAGGCAGGTGTTTGCACCAAGTTGGGATCTGTCTCAACATGCATTGGAACTTGTTCTTTATGCTGCTGATTAGGATCAACAGGTACAGTCAGAACTCGTAGAGTTCAAGACCACTCGACACTTGACTTCCCAGTCTGATTATGATAGGTCTCCACCAGAACCCCTGAGACATCTTCCAAGAAAATAGATGTGCATTCGGAAGCACAAAGACTCCTCTCCTGAGTTACTCACTGAGGATGCAGATTGGATGAGGGACAAGGATTCCCAGATCTCACCTGGAAGATGCCACATTTGTGGACATCCTGGAATTGATGAAGTAGAAGCAGGATAATCCACTGAAACTCCTTCTCCAGATGCGTCTGTGTTTCTTGAAGCTCATCGTCATCGTGTTAGGTCTGGCTCATCTGCGTGCTGGGTGAGTCTCCCTCCAGATGCAATCATAGATCTTATGGCACAGAGGACATTGAAAGACCCTAATATTACAGAGCCAGTTCCTAGAAAACCTGACAGAATTTTAACAGCCCTGAAAGATGGGAAGCATTGGTCCAATGGACTTCCATAGATGCCATGGTGGAAGCAGCAGCCATAAAGAAATAACTTTCTGAGGAGAGGTCTTTGGTTTATCCACTCCACAAATATTATATTCTAGGAATCAAAGCAGAGGTAAGAGAATGTGGTTCAAGAAATCACACAGCTTTCATTATGACAGTTCTGGGGATAGACCCCTTCCCCCAAGGCAGAGAAGGAGGAGGCAACTCAAATGAATGTCACCCCAGAGGCAGAGGTGGACTACAAAATCAGGGTTTCCAAGGTCCTTTCACTGAGAAACCTTAAGGGTTAGCTAACTGCTGCTGTGGTGGCATTTGGGGGGACTTAAGCTTGCATGTCAAATCATTACTACAGATTCATGTGTGTTAAGGATAATCAACCTATACCATACCATTTTTGTATCCTCCAAAGAAAAGATTAAAGATTCCCAATACTCCACCCAATTAGTTGGAATCTGCAGCATCAGAAATTTCAAAGTTACTAGAAAATAAGAGTCATTCAACAGGTCCTCCCAGACCAGTTAGGATCTGGTGTCTATTCCAGGTTATTTTTTTGTTCCAATGAAAACAGAGGGCTTCAAGCCAATATTGGGCCTCATCCACCTCAATCAGTTTGCCAAAAACAGAAAGTTCTGGATGCTCATGGTACAGTCCTTAATATTCTGCTGAGGAAGAACAATTGGATATGCTCTATAGATCTCCAGGATACCTACTACCATATTAAGATTCAATGGAAATCCAGGAGATTTCTCTGTTTATGGCTCTGAACCAATCATTACCTATTCAGAGCACTACCAATCAGTCTCACCATAGTTCCCCAAGTGTTCACCTAGATTATGGCAGAGGTAGCAGCTCACCTACAACTCTAAGGGATCCAAGTCTTCTCATATCTAGATGATTGGCTTCTAAATGTTACCTCCAGGGATTTACTGCTACAGCTTCAAGCATTCCTACTCTATCTTGCAGATGAGTTAGGAGTAACTGTTAATCATGCAAAGAGCAAACTGCCCCCTACTCAACACATAGAATTCATAGGATGTCAGATCAATAGAGTTAAACAAAATGCCAAACTTTCAGTAGTGAGAGTGCTGTCATTAAGACTGGTGGCTTCTCAGGTAATTCAAAATCCCCATCCACAAACAAGACTGATTCTTTGTTTATTAGGTCTGATGGCCTCTACCAACAATTCAGTCCCACTAATGAGATACCACATGAGAATGTTGCAGTGGGCTCTTTCAGTCCAGTGGTCACAGAGTTTTCATCCCTTCCATGCCAGAATCCATCTCATGCAAGTTGCAGAAACCGTAGAACATAGTGGATAACCTCTCCATGAGTTGCAGATGGTAGACCCTTCTGTCCACTGATGTAAGCCACAGTAACCACAGATGTTTCCCTTCTAGGATGTAGAGGGGCATTTTCAGGGGAAGATGGTGCAAGGTACTTGGTCACCTACAGAGGACAATCTTCTCAACTATATCTTGGAGATGAAAGTGGTCCTCCTAGCATTACAGGCTTTCCAGGATCATTTACCCAATGGTGTGATTCCCATCCAAACCAACACTATGTCAGTGGTATGATACATTAACAAACAACAAGAGGTCATGCAAGTCTGACAACTGATGATGTCTTCCCATTGCTTTCTGATAGCAATGTGCATTCCCAGGACATCAACTGTGCTAGCAGATCTACCCTATTACCTCACAAGTGGTATCTCAGACAGACAGTGGCAATGGATATTTTTAGCTGCTGGGGCCAACCTTGATGTGGCTTCTTTGCCTCCTACCTGAGCAACAAATGCAGCAGTTACTTTGCCCTCACCTCCCCACAGGAACAGTCACAGAGAAATGCTGTTGTCCACACTTGCCCCCGGGTCTCCTCTGTGCATACCCACCAATACCTGTCTTGACAAAATTCATACGGAAAGCCATGAAGTGCAAGACCAAGGTGATCCTCATTGCCTTGTTCTGACCTCAGCAAGTTTGGTTCCCCCTCCGTTGGCCTCATTTGCTGCACTCACCCTGGGTGCTGGATCCTACTCCAGATCTTCTGAGTCAGCCATCTGGGATGCCTATACCAGATCTACAAGCACTAGACTGCATGGTTTCTCCAATTTTAATGATAGCCAGAGATGACAGGCTATATTCTCCTGTAGTTCGAAAATTTCTTCTTCTCAAAAGCAATCAACCATAAAGACTTATAAAAGTAAATGGAGAAGATGTTCTGTTTGGATATTATCAAAGGGACTGGACCCCTCCCATCAATATTGGAATTTCATTGAGAACTTTTATAAAGGATTTAGTTTTTCTACTCTCAAGTTCAAATGGCTGCCATTTCAAATTTGCACATAGGCCTTAATGGCACTCCCATTGCTTCTCTTAAAATATGTAAGCTTTCCTCAAAGGAGCTGTTTTGTTGAAGCATCCAATTTAAGACCCAGTTCCCCATGGGATGTCACAATTTAGTTTCAGTCACTGACTCAAAATCCCTTTGAGCCAGAAGCATCAGGTGATCTTAAGTACCTTTCTTGGAAAGCTGTTTTCTTAATTCCCATTACATCCACGAAACAGATTTCTAAATTACAAGCATTTTCATGTAAGCCACCTTTCCTCATTTTCCACAAAGACAGTGTGTCACTGAGAAGAAGCCGTATTTTTCTACCAAAGGTCTCATCTGAAGCCAATTTGAATCAATCCATTGATTTGCCAGTCTTTTTTCGCAATTACTCTTACAAAGGAGAACATATGCCCCATACCTTAGATATTCACAGACGGATCAAATTCTATGTGCACTGTACCAAAGATATTAGAAAAATCGTATCACCTATTTGTCTCCTTTTCCAAATGAAAACTGGAAAATCACACATTAAAAGTTGCAATTTATAAGTAGTTGCCAGACTGCATTTCTTTCGTATATAAAACTTGAGGTTTGTCTCTGCATTGAAAACCAAAAGCTCACTCCACTAGTGTAATTGCCACCTCTACAGCATTCATGAGGAGTTTCCATTAATGACATTTATGCAGCAGCAACTTGAGCAATAATTCATACAGTTATAGCTAATTACAAATTGGATGTAGAGTCCAGTGCCTGTTACATCTTTTTATCTACCATTCTCAGTTATGCCCTTCCTTTGTACCACCTAGGTCTCTTTAGGCAGCTTGGGAGTCTGTCCCAGTTGTTGAATCAGACAAAAATAGACAACATCAGATATGAAAGTTATGTTTTTTTCATAACAATTGATCCATGTTGTCTCATATGCTCATATGTAGTTATTCATGTTCATTTCTTTGCAGTGAATCATTAACTATTTATAGCGGGGTAATTCTATTGCACCTGCGTGCTGTGTACACTCACATTGTTATTTCATTGCATTTAAAACAGAAATCAGTTTCATTCTAAACTTCACATGAGGTTGTATGATGTGTCTGCCACTTGTAGTGTTTATTTTTTCTTTTTTGTCTGTGAAATGTACACCACTAGACACACACTTATCAAATATATAATATGCAATCTATGCTAGGTCACTCATATACAAGTAACAGTATTTCTATTGCCAAGCATATGATGTTTACAAAAATCCCTTGATTAGATAGATTTTTATTTAAAAAAATAGCAAGCAGTGTGTTGAACATGTTAGTAGTGGAAGGTTTGAATATCCTGTATGAGCAGCAGTGGAACCTGAAAACAGACAAGTGTATTTATGAAGTGTGAAACATAAAACAAGTTTACAAGACCGTATTTCTATTGCCAAGCATATGATGTTTAAATATGCTTTCTGCAATAGTGTAGACATAAAGTAGCATGTCTGCACTGCAGATCTGAATTCATAATTGTTCTCTTTTTCCCAAAACAATGCTGGGGCTTTCAGATTAAAGAAGCATTGGTCTAGTATATTTAATAGCTGGGTCAGGTGCTTGGCATGCTGCATCGTTATATTTATTGCTAAAAGATGAGAAGGTTACACCAGGCTCTTGAATTCATAGTTCATTTCTGTTGGTGCAGTGGAGCCTGAGTAAGTGTGTTTGTGTGTGTTGGTGGTGATATACTTTTGAGGTTCTATTTGTCAGATGAGGCATAAACAGATATACCTTCTCTATGTAGTGCTGAATGTTAAAATGCTACCACAGTTGTTCAGTATATAGTAGATGTTTGCATGTCATATTTCAATAAAAACCCAGGGAGCTTTTTGCTCCTTTCATCTCTCAAAATACAAATTAAAATTATGGATATGTACCATGTATTTAAATATGTTATTTGCAAGTAGAAAATACTAAAACTTTGTGGTAATGTTGCCTTTTAAGATTTTATATTTGCTGCTACAGCTGTCTTTTCTTCCAAACATTGAAGTTGCATTTTTTTTTTAGATTTCCTTTGTGTCATGTTTTAATTTGGTGACATGTGCTATTAAATGAAAAGGCGATGTCTGTGTGATACACAGCACGTATCCAATATGTATAATGTTCCTGTATTTATACATTAGCAACCATGATCCAATCCTTGTAATATAAATCTTGATATGAATCAGTACTCCTCCATTTGCATACCTGTTAGTTTCTGAAAGTTATTATTTGGACAAAGAAGGAGCAAATGTGACAAAAGTATTTTCTTATATACAGATAACTTAATCATAGTTTGACATGCAGTGTTTTCCTAGTTGCTGCTTTAGTGTTTAACATCTGCACACTGCTTATTTTTCCCTTCTTTATGTATCAGTATTCTCTTCATCCCTGATGTTAAGTAGTTAGTAAGTTTGCATTCTGTCATTTAATCTTCCTTTATATACTTCTGTCAATAAATCTTGTAGCTTAACCTTCTTTGTATTTTTGTCCTACATAGCTAGACAATTCTGGTTAGTTCATTCATATCTTGACCCTTTTTTATAGATTCCTTTATACAGAGTCTACAAGAACACTATTTTTAGAACTATACCACAGTTTCTATGATTCCAAAACCACCTTCATCTTTGCAGTCATAAATTGATTGAACTCCAACTATTGATTAAATCTGAAGACCCATTTTACAAGATTCTTATTTTCATTAACTGTCATACTTGTGTTTCTTAGCAAAGGACCTAGATAGGGTGGAATAAAAATGTTTTGAGCTAGACTGTACATATTTTCATTACTGTCGTGCTGGCAGCATCAGACGTTTCTGTAGCATACACCTGCTTTCAGTATGGATGTCTGTCAGTTTAGGATTAAGCCTGTGAGCTGTTAATGAGCTGCTTCCAATAGTCCAAGGTTGATTCCCTCTGCCTGTAACTGCCTCATGTATGATTCTGCACAAATGCAACATCTCCTGCCCTCCCTAGCAAGATGGGCGTACCTCAGGAATCTATTCTTAGCCCTCTACATTTCAATATATTTACCAACCAATTATATACATCCTGCCCTCAGTCATCTCTCATGCAATTATAATAACCACACTTAAATCTCTTTCACTAGATAACCAAGCAATAAAATGCTTCCAGTCTTACCTAAATAATAGACAGCAGGCAGTGCTTTGGAACAATAACATATCTACCCTCCTACCTGCTATTTCCTACAACATCGCTAGATTTGCCACTGGCTTACCTTTTACAACCCACCACTGTCAAAATCTAAAACAGCTAGGTTGGCTAGAGCTACAAAACCAGCTCCAATTTTTTCAACTGAACATTGCCCATAAGATCCTGTATCAACCTTCTAAAACCCCAATACTCACTAACCTTATCACTCCCTACAACAGTCTCAAAACACTGCGATCATCGAATAAACTACTTGTTAACACTACCAAAGCAAACAACTCAGCAGGTGACTCCCTTTTCTCTAATACAGTGAGAAAGAACTGGAACAAACTTCCTGTGAACTTCTATCATTGTCCTCAACAAAGCTTTTTAAACACAAACTGAAACCATATCTTAGAACACACTGGCTTTGCCCGTGCTCTAACCCTGATAACAGCTGAACACCTGTCTCAGCTACTAATAGGACCCCTTTTACTTTCCTAATACCTATTTTAAACTTCATTCTAACCAATACTATCTTATCTCTCTTTTATATCAAGCTTGTGTAGATAAGCACAGAGTGTCTGCTGAATGTCCACTAATTTTTCTGTCATTTGTCAGACTTTTTTTTGTTGTTTCAGTGCTGAAATGACTCTAAATGAATCCATTTGTAACAACTTTATGTATTGACTTTTTAAGTAATGTATTAAAATATTACTTTATTTCCTTTAGAATCTTCTTTAGGTAGTGGAGCTTTTTCACTGCTGAAAGGACTCTAAAAGAGTCAATTTGTAACAACTATAATTGTGTATTCTACTTTGTAGTATTGTATTAAATATTACTGTATTTCCTTTAGAATTTTACATAGTAGAGCTTTTCTCCTCGGGCCTCTACTGACAATGGACATGTATCCAGTTAGACTAGCCTGGTCAACAAATGTAAAATAAAATGTAAATAAATAAAGTAGGCAGATGACTCTTCAGTCATTACCATACCTGACTCCCTCTCTGACCTAAATACTCACTCAAAAATCCTTCTTATCAATTGAAAACTGGCTGTCCAATAACCACTTAATTCTAAATCCAAACAAAAACTAAACTGCTTTTCACTCCCAAAAACATGAACCATCTCAAACCCTCCTTCTCCACCACCTCCATCAATAATACACTTATCTTTGTTGAATCTCACACCAAGCTTTTGGGGACATCATAAATTACCAACTCAAATTGCATGTCTCCAATAATATTAAAAACACCTACCAAAAGCTAGGACTTCTGTATCGCAACAAAAAATTTCTCACCTCCAAATCCAAAATCTCCCTGTCCCATGCCTACCTCCTTCCAAGCCTACTCTATGTCTCACAAATCCTCACTGACCTGCAGTCCTCCCTCCTAATGAAACTCAAATCTGTATACAACAAAATTGCTAAATCTGCCTCAGGTCAGTCCTACCACTCTCATCACTGTCTTGCCATCAAAAACTTAAATTGATTACAATTTCCTCACCAATTACTCTTTACCCAACTTCAGATCATACTTACTATACTGTACCAACCCTCCTCCTGCCCTGACATTTCCTGTCTTGTCCCCCTCTATACCCCTTCTAGGTCTCTCTGCAAATCTCACCAAAACCTCCTCCAAATCTACAAACCCAAAAGCAAAATAGGTCAAAAACTTTATAGCTACCTCCCAGCTCTAGCTTGGAACAAACATCCTTTAGAAATCAGGAATATTAATCACCAACAAAAATTCATGGTTGCTTATCAAAAACTATCTTAACAGTTCTTGGATCTGTCACTGCAATCACTCTCCACGACTGTCTCCTTAGTCACATATTCTCCTCTTGAACCCATCTCTGTAACAGTCCTCCTTGTGTGTTTCTTACTTCTGAAAAACTCTGCCATCCAAATCCCCCCTTTTCCTGTCATATCTACTCACTGGCTGAATTTTCAACTCCTCACTGCTACTCAACTAACATAAACTCTCAACTATCTCCTGAGTTTCTGCAAAAGTAACCTCTTTTTTCCTCCATCCCTGTCTCTTTACGAGTCCCTCACAGTCTTTTAATCAGTTCTACACCTACATGGCTTCTACTGCTCAGCTTCAGTTATGTATGATTGCTTATAATTTCTAATGTAAATATTTTGTATTCTTCCTTTAGATTACTTAGTGTATCTGTGCAATCTACTGCATAATTTAGAATATACTTTATTTAGGTAATTCTAATTCTAATTCTTCTATATCATTGTACTTTTTATACTATATGCTTGTAAATATGGGTGAAGCATTTCTCCCTGGGCCTCCGCTGAAAAAGGGCTTCTGCCCAGTCAGACTAAACCCAGTCAAGAAATGTCAAATAAAATAAATAAATAATTATAACCAGACAGTGTTCTCAGGTCACCTCTGAAAAAGAACTTGATTAACAAATAATATATGCATCTCTTAACAAAGGCATGCCACTGTATTCATAAAGAAAGGGTGCAGTTATCACCCCTGCACATTGTATTTAATATTTAGTTACCTCATTAGGCCGAGTCATAATCATGGATCACACTACTGGATGTGCTGACATAATATGACCAGGAACTGTGTCCTGCTACTTTTCACAGCAGTAGCAGTGATTCATTCTTTGTTTGTCTGCAGGTTTATTCCGCTGTTGGCACCCTAAAAGTACAGTATGTGCACAGCTCCAGCCATATCTACCATCCTCAAGGTTCAGCCTGCACCTCACTGCTCCAAGTGTTATCCACCTTATCAGACCTAGTCTCTTTATGTACACTATTCTACTGTCTCCATCCTGTCAGTTACTTCTCTTCTTTCTCCACCAGTGTTTGACACTTTAGTTATGTTAAGATAAACAGCAGAAACACCCTGGCACTTAGCAGTCCAATAGCAGGCAAAAGAAAAAAACAAAAACTTAAAAAACTCCAAAACACCTTTAATATAAAACAAATAAACATGGTTTATCACTTTCGTCAGTACTTTGAGATCTTCAGAACCACAAAACAAGGCAAAAATTAGCATACAGTTATCTTTTCTGGCACTTAGTTTTTAATGTTTTTTTCTACATTGCTGTGCTTAACCAACATTCAGTTGTGTATGTCACTTTTATTAGAGGTTGGTCTATTACACATTGATTGTTTCATCATTGGGAGTGGGGTTCATTTACTTGAAAAGTATTTAAACTAGTTTTTACCTTGTTTTGTGGTTCTGAAGATGTCAATGTACTGGCGAAAGTGCTAAACCACATTTATTTGTTTTATATTAAAAGTGTTTTGGAGTTTTGTAAGTTTATTTTTTTTTCATTTGCCTGCTATTGGACTGTCAGGTGCCAGGGTGTTTCTGCTGTTTATTTTACTGACTTCTACACCCCCCTGTGAGTTTCTTTTTGGTATTCTGTTTTTTATGCTAAGATGAAAAAATATTAGTCTGAACTTGCTTTCTTTACATTTACCTTTAAAAGCAATTACACAGCTGTGTTAAACACATCAGCCCCCAACTCTGTGATAAAAAGTTAAACATTAAGACTACAGTCTAAGCAACCCAAAAGCCTTTATGTGCCAGGAACAGGGGAAGTGAGTGAGTAGCTTAGTACAACTCACCCGTCTTGGAGGGGATAGTGTTACCAGTCAGCTGATTGTGCTTGTACAAGTGAAGGCTTGCATGTTCACAATAGCTGTAAGACTGGAGATATAGGCTTGATGGCACCCAAGTTGGTGATGGTAGCTGATAAGGAACATGTGTGTAGGAAGACGAAAATACCATGTGGAGGGAGTAGGACACCTCTCTGGTGATGTGAGTGCCCATCTCATCCACCAGAAGGTGGAGTTAGAGTCATGTAAACAGAAATCCCACAATGTATACGTGACATCTCTGCAATCATCTCTCACCCAAGGGGTGAAGGAAGATCTGTCAGTGGTGAGGCTTGATTTACAGCAGAATGCATGGAGTAAAAACATATATATCATCAGCTAATATACATTGACAAAATTCTGTTATGTGTACATTGTGAAGCACACATGTTTTTGAGGGGATAGTCAGCAGATGTGGGCAGCCAGTAGATACAGGAATCACAGTTGTACAGTCAAAACTCCTGCCCATCGCCGAGTGCTATTGTACACCATCCACTGGGGTTGCTATATGTCTTCTCCCCAGTCCAACTAATAATGACATTTTTTGCAGGAAGGCAAAATGTGCAAAGCCAAAGTTATTTTCATATCCCATTTAAGTTTGGTTTCCCTTATTGTAACCTCAGCTGCTAAAGAAACCACTTCTTCTAGAGCATTACTTGTGTTTTCTTACTTACCTGTCCACATAGCCTCATTAGAATCTCCATTCCTCTCAAGCTAACTGCATGGCTTCTCCAATTGCATTGATGCCAGAGACCCTGCATACCCTCCTAAGATGGTGGAAATCTTGAGTGATGCCCCAAAAACATCTGCTAGAAAGATATACAAAGAGAAGTGGATAAAAGCTGTTTGTGGGCTACTTAGCAAGGGATACACCCTTTCACTGCCCCATCCTAGCAATTCTTTAGTTTTTGGTTGCCATATCTGACAAAGCATCTAACTTATTCATTCTAGGAGTACTTTCAGTAGTTGTCTCCAATTTTCATGAAGATTTATTCAGCATACTTAGCATCCATGAAGACATGTAAGACTTTTCTCAGAGGTGTATTCTTACTGAATCAACTTTTAAATTGCCTGTTCCTCTGATGAACTTCAGATGTTCATCATTCACACTGCTTAGTGGCATATGGGTTCTGTTCTTGCATAAAGCCACACAGGCAACTTTCTAGAGCACAGAATTTACTCCTCTGACTCCCTGCGATAAGGGATTAGCTAAGCCCGTCCCATCAGTGGAAGCCTAACCACTGTCACAGGAAGTTATTTAGTTTTTCAATGCCAACTGTAAGGCTGTCATGACTGAATCTTCTCAGCAGCCCACATTTGTGTATTGCAGCTTCCAGACTCAGATTAAGGTCCCTTTGGAAAACTCCCTTCCTCTTTATTTTTATACACTTTTGACTTCTTTTTGATTTATTTAAATGTGTGTGTGTGTGTGTGTGTGTGTGTGTGTGTGTGTGTGTGTGTGTGTGTGTGTGTGTGTGTGTTAACATTTTATTTTAATATTCTTGGTATTTATTACTGCTGTTAATTCCCTTGGGAATACAAAGTTATTCTTGTGTTGTTTCTATGCCTAATATGTTTTTATACAGTTATGGGGATTTTCTAAAGTGTTTTATGAGTTGTACTGGAAAACAGAAGATCTGCAGTTTCAGTTGAACACTAGGGACTGCTATGCGCATGTAGAACCAGAGTTTAATCACATTTATAGTTTCTGTTTTGTTTCTGCTTCATTTTGAAGTTCTGATGGAAAAATATTGCATTTTGTCATTTTTTTCTTCATTTTTATGATATTTATTACTGATTTAACTTCGCTGTAGCTGTTTTTATCTTTAAAGTACAATTTTACTGCAAATTACTTTCTATTTGCATTTTCGGTGGAGATTTTTTTTTCATTTCTGACAAAGTAATCTAAAAACAAATGTGTTTTATAATGTTTTAAAATGTCTCTATTTGAATTAAGATAATATCTTAGATTTTTTGTCACCATTCGGGCAATTGAATTTTAATTGACACTGTGACTATGCGTGTTGTTTACTACACTGTTGTAGAACAAAGCTTTGCACAGTTTTGCTTAAACTGTTTCTGCTGTATTTTATGCAGTTTATCCGTATTTGCTGTGTGGGAATATAGTTTATATTTATTATTATTGTTGTCCTTAGCATCACTGTATTATTCTGGCTGTTGTTCCCCTGACTTAAAAGATCTTGATATGGTTGCCCCCCCCATTCAAATCCACTTGCACCTAAAAAGAAAAAATTGACAAAAACATGCCTTAGCCTACAGTATGTGAATCTATTGTCTTAAGTTGGCCTGCAGACCACTTAACTTTTTCCTGTCACCCTGTGGTGTGAGCCCTCAGCCCTGTGTGGTCTGTGACTCAGACTCATCTTTCAGGGCTGTTGCACTATCTGGTTCAGGTATGGGGGAACCAAACCCTTAAGATACAGTAGAAGTCTATGGTAAGAGACTCCTTGCCAGACATAATACCCTATCCCCAGCTATTTTGTCCTGTTATGTAGTTCATAGTCAAAAGAAACAGACACTTCACCACACGGCAGACAATCAGATAATTACCAGGTACAGAGCTGATGTGGTTTCCTAAACTAAGAATGTTTATAGTCAACTAATCTCAGAAAGTATGTTCCTGCTGGGAATGCGTATGGGGCTACCTTCTGTAGAGATTACTCTAGGGCAACAGATTTTGACAGGAACACTGATGCAGACAGTAGTGAACACTCCTGAGTCCATCCAGTCTAATTCTTTGGAAGGTAAACTGGTTCAGAAACTCAAGAAAGTGTTCACCTTTCCATGGATGCTAGCTAGGTTTAGAGATTTATTTGACTGGAGACAATCTGGGGGGTATGCCAGAGATTGGCATTGTTTATGATCTTATTGAGGATAAGATTCCAAATATTTTGGTTGTTCTTCTGTTACAAGCTTTATAAGCCTCCAATGAAACTTCATGTAAAACCCTTTTGGCTAGTGAACCAGTTCCTAAAAAGACTATGAGGAAATACAAGTTGTACTCTGATCTTGCAACTCTCTCTGCAGTGTTGTCTGCTGACAGAGCTACAATTTCTCCAGTGCCAGCTCTAATAGGGGAACCTTGGCTTCTTCTAACCCTACTTCACCAGATAAAATTGGCAAGTAGTTAGAATCTCAGCTAAAAAAGTTGTCTCAAGTCTAGTAATTTCATTGTTAAATTTCCCCATGAAGTTCTGATAATTTAAAATTCTGTTTTGCCATGTCCTTGCAGTTTAGGTTAATTTGCTGTATATTTGCCTACTAAACAGAAGCTTTACATGGACGAGATTGTTTCTAATGTGGCATAGGTTTTGAAACTTGCTTTGAGGAGTGCATTGGAAGGTATGGACACATTTTGTAGAAATGCAGCCACTTTTGTTACATTGAGAAGTTATGCCTGGTTGTAAAACCAGAATTTGTCTGGGGATTTAAAAAATGAAATGTTGAATAGTCCTGTAAGTTCTGAATTTATGTTGGTCCTGCACCTACCTAGATTCTCAAACAATGGGATGGTAAAGGTAAATTGATGTATGGGGTGTCTAAAATACTTCTCTTCTAACAAGGTGTCCAACTTCAAAGGGCAGAACAAACAAAAATCCCAGCTTAATAAGTGTTAGGCTGCCAAGATGAAATGGCAGGAAGATAATACTTCTAAACCAAGTAAAAGGAGTCCCTTTGACTATGCCAAGGCCCAGGGTATTCCATCCCTTCCTGCTGTCCCTACTCCCCTTTCTCCTTTTCCCAGGCTTTTGCTCTGTCCAGCAGCCTGACCACAAATGTTTTTAAAAAGTGAGTGTTAAGAATAATTCAGTCAGGATACTATTGGCAGTGAACAGAAAATTCTCCTCCCTTCAGGGAAATCCTCCCACACCTGCCAGATCAGACACATCTTTTCTCTCCAGTACTCCTAGTGGTCCCTCCTCCCCTTTCTCTTTTTCCCAAGCTTTTGCTCTGTCCAGCAGCCTGACCACAAATGTTTTTAAAAAGTGAGTGTTAAGAATAATTCAATTAGGATACTGTTGGCAGTGAACAGAAAATTCTCCTCCCTTCAGGGAAATCCTCCCACACCTGCCAGAGCAGACACATCTGTTTTCTCCAGTACTCCCAGTGGAGACCAGTATTAGATTTGTTGTACTAAAACCCCTTTCTGAAAGTACCCAAATTCAAAATGCTCTACCAGGAGACAGTTATACCCCTTCTCCCAGACCACTGTTTCATGGTGACTTTACATCTGAAGGATGCTTGTCATCACATTCCAATTGCTCCCAACTTCAAACTGAACCTACAAAGTCCTTTCTCACATCCTCATGAAGAATTGTCATCCTGGGGTGTATGATAGTCACAGGAAAAAGAATGGTCTTTCTACCAAGGCCTGACTTTTCAGAACATTTGTAGGGATTTCTCTTTCCAACAAGCTGCCTCCAGTGGCCAGACTGAACATGAGAAAGACTGAGTTGTACTTAAAAATTGTTCGATCCAGCACCTGCATCTTTTAGAGTTCCCTGTATCTTTGCTGGGTTTTGTGAAATGAGAGTTACAGTGGTGGAGGAATCAGATGCCTGTGAATCCAGACCTACCCTTCTCTCTACTGATCCCATTTCATTCAGTCCAGACCAACTTGTCAAATTTTGCATGAGGAGCAGTATCCAGAGAAGTTCAAATGCAAGGAGAATGGGGGGTTTTGGATTCTTCAAATCATATAAACATCCAAGAAATGTTTGCAGTGATTCAGAGCTTAACTGTTTTTCACCACTTATGGTCTTATGGTCCTCTTTTATTGGTCATAGACAATACTACAGTCATGTGATACCTGAACAAACAAGAGGGTACAAGGTCATACCCTTTTTGCCAGTTAGCAATGATAGCCTGTGAGTTAGCTTTTCAGCATTTTCTGAAGCTTCAGGAGTCATACATCCTGCCATATCAAAACTTAGTGGCAGAAAGACTAAGCAGATCCTGGATGGACTCTCATGAGTGGAAACTCGGGACAGGGGTCTGCCTGGATTTGGTACAGATGTGGGGAACACTTCAGATAGCTCTGTTTGCCTCCTTTTCAAACAGGCAGGTGAAACAATTCTTTTTGAGACCTAATTGCATCAATGAGTGGATAATAGAATCATTGTAGTTGCCTTGGATGGAAATGTTCCTTTATACATTTCCACCCTTTCAACCTATATCCAAAGTACTTCTGAAGATTCAGAAAGAATTGCCAAATATCATTGTGATAAGCCTCTTTCTTGTCCAGGCAAAGTTGTTTCTCCCTATAAAGGAATTGCCCAAGGGCAGTTACCTCAAGCTTCCTCACACTTTGGATCTGCTCACACACTGTCAGTACTGACTGGTGTTTCCCAATTTAGACCTATTGCTACTGACAGCCTAGATGATTCTATCTTGATACCTTTTAGGTACTTGTTCCATGAGGCTGTGCAGTGGGTATTGAAGTAGGCAAGTAAACCTGCAACTAAAAACTCTTATGTATACTAGTGGAAGAAGGTTTCTAGGTGGTGCCTAACCAATATCAGTGGGACCAGTATGATGCCTACCCCTCCGGTTTTAAAATGTTTGTGTAAGCTACTCAATGATGGTTCATCTTATCATCTATGAAGGTGCATCTTGCAGCCAACTCAGCTTGTCTGCCCATGGATCCCCTGTTTCATCTCTTTTTGTGTTTAGTTTATGAAGGGAGTGTTGCACTTGAAACTCTCTTGAAAGCAAATTCCTCCTCCTTGGAATCACAGTTTTGTTCTTGAAAAATTGACATTATCTCCTTTTGAACCTGCCTTTTAGGCTGATTTGAAGTTCATTACTTGCAGGCTGTCATGGTGGGCCAACCTTATCTGATTTTCCACAAGGACAAGGATAGTTTACACACTAATCCTTCTTTCATGCCAACAGTTGTTTCTGAATTTACCCTGAAAAAAGCCATCAATCTCCCAATTTTCTTTCTAGAACCTAAAAACAAGGGAGAGGAGATTCTGTGTACCTTGGATGTGCACAGGCAGATGAGGTACTGTATTGACAGAACTAAGCCCTCCAGGAAAGCTGAAGAGCTGTGTATTTCCTCTTCTAGAGATAAGGAGAGTCAGCCTGTCTCTAAGCAAATGATTGCTTGTTGGTTGTCCTCTGCTGTTGTTTATTGTTGGTCCCGCAATGGTAAGTCTATTCAAGGTAAGTTTAAGACACATTCCACCAGAGCCTTATCCTTTTCAGTGGCATATCAGAAGTAGACAACTCTAGAAGCATTCTAGAAACAGCAACCTGGTCCTCTGTTTATACCCTTACAAAACACTACAAATTAGATTTTTTTTCTCAAGTTCCAGAGCAGGCTTTGTTAGAACCATTCTCCAGGCTCTTCTGGATCTTTATCCTTCTTTCTCCAAGGTAAGGTAAACTTTAGGAATCTGTCCATATGCCACTGAGGCAGTATGAATGATGGACATAGTACAGTTGTGTAAGTCCTACTTCCTTCTAACAGTAGATGTTCGAATTTAACACTGCCTCAGTGGCAGTACCCACCCACCATCCCCCTTATATTGTATATTGTTTGATAGTATCTAACCTTGTTGTGTTGTTTGTTGGCTTTGGTTATTTGTGTTGTTGTTTTTGGATGTGAATTGATTCTTGCTTCTGATATTCCTTGGTTCTTCCTACTTAGCATGAAAAGCCTGAATAGCTGACTTTCTTTCTATGACAGGTGTTAGGCTTCCCCTGAAAGGAGGTACTTAACCAGTCCTCTATAAAGGGGAGTAAGAGGGGAGTCAGAGTTCTGGAAAGCTGTCAGTGTGGATTTGTGCAGGCACTGAACACATATGCCACTGAGGCAGTGTAAAATTTGAACATCTGCTGTTAGGGGTAAGTAAGATTTATAAACTGTACTTTTTAACTTGGAGAAATTATTGTATCCCCTTTTTTCAAACAGCAGCCACAGCAGAGCTAAAATATATATGTAGGAAAACTTTGTTTTTAGTGACAATAACATTAGCTAAGAATGTTTCAAAGCCACATGCCCTGTCTTGTTGTCCCCAGTATCTACTTTTCCATAAAAGTAATCTTTATGCCAAATTTGTTTCAGACCCAAACCTTAACCAGTGTGTTAACCTCCCCTATAGTCTTCTCTGAATTTTCTAACTAGGGTGAATGCAGATTATGTTGTCATAGGAGGAGGTTACTAGGCTATTGACCCAGAGGTTATTTCATGCCTAGCCATTTCATCCCAAAGTAATACCATAGATACTCTAGTCAATACCCAGGATTGTATTTAGTAATGACTTTCCATGTCTAGGAGGGTTGTGCTCGCTATCCCCAGTAAGAATTTAGGGTGTCCTATCCACTCGTTCAGGTTCCTTTTGAACAGTCTAATAGAGGTGCTCTGCTTCACATGAACTGGCAGCCTATTCCAAAGTAGCGGTAGTCTTGGGAGACAAATCTGTCCCTCCAGCATGTCCTATTCAAGTCGCAGGCCATGTTTAGGTCCCTGGAATGGGTAGCTCTAGTTTCCTGTTTGATTTACAGATGTGCAGCAAACTCATTAGGTTTGGGGTTGGAGATTGCTCTGTAAGCCAGGCATAAGTCTCCCCAAAGAAGTGTATAAGATACAGAGTTTAATGTTAGGCACTTTAGTCAGTCTGTGTAAAAAGGCATGTGCTGGAGTCCTTTAATCTTCTTTGTTAGAAACCTCTGAAGTCTCTCCAGTTCTTGCAGGTGCTTTGTATGGTACATGCCAAAAGGAGCGTTATACTGAATTATAGGCCTGATTAGTGATGAGTATATTGGGGTTAAAACCTCCTTTGCTCTAGAGGTGAAGCCTTTGATAATCAAGCGTGCTATGTAGAAAGCCTTCCTTACTACAGTAGACACATGGTGGTCAAAGTTAAGGTTACAGTCTACTTGTGACAGATGCCTTACCACTTCGTAGGTACATAAGTACATAGGGTATTGTTGTTAATTTGATAGTGTGAAGGGATATTGTTTTTACTGAAAGGAATGATGATGCATTTCTTTGCATTTAGTTTGAGCCTGTGACTAAGACACCAGTCAGTTTGCGTAAGACCCTCCTGAAGTATACTGCCATAATTTGGGGATTTGATAATTGCACCCAGTTTGCAGTCATCAGCAAACTTGGTCAGCCACAGCCCCTTAGTTTTGGCCTGAACATCTCATAAGTATATACCAAACAGTAGGGGATCCAGCACTGACCCCTTTTGGCACCCCATTGGTGACAGTTCTGCTGGTTGATGTGAAGTCACTCACTTTGATAGTGTGTGACCAGTTTGTGAGCCAGTTGGCAATCCATCTTACAATAAAAGGGTTGACATTCAGTTTGCTAAGTTTATTGGTAATACCTGAGTGTGGGATTGTGTTGAAGGCCTTGGTCAAGTTGAGGTATGCTGTGTGCACAGATTTGCCCTCATCGATGGCCCTGGTCATATTTTCAAAGAAATTGACCAGGTTTAACATGCAGGATATGCCCTTGATGAAGTTGTATTAGGTCAGATCCAGGGTTTGGGGATTGCCTATGTATTTATTTATGAGGTCCATGATGATACGTTACATGGCCTTACAGATGAGGCTGGTCAGACTTATGTGTCTATAATCCCTTGGGTCTGTTGCTAAGCCACCTCTGTGGAGGGGAATAACTGCTGCTACCTCTACTTCAAAACCAGGGAGTTCTAAGCCACTCCCGTATAGTAAGAACTCACAGTGACTCACCTCCTCCCCCCTTTGCCCACCTTCACTTACCCTTAGGAGGAAAACTCTCCTTTCACTCAAGCACCTGGGCCACCATTACCAAGGACCAATGGGTTCTGCATATTGTGTCTCAGGGATACATATTCTCCTTCCACACCCTTCCAAACCCAAAAGAGTTCCTAGACCTACCACCAAGTCAGTGGGCAGAGGCTCAAAAGCAAATCCTTTCCCTGCTCTCTATGAGAGCAGTAGAGCACATACCTGCAGAACAGATAGGCCAAGGCTTCTACTCCAGACTTTATCTGGTGCCCAGAAAACAGGGCACCTGGTGCCCCATCTTCGATCTATCCATTCTAAACACCTTCCTGGTGATCCCAAAATTCTCAATTCTCACCCTCCAGCAGCTGCTACCCATGCTCTCCAAGGATGCTTGGCTAGCCACCCTAGATCTAAAAGAGGCCTACCTCCCAGAGTTTTCACAAAATGTCTGGCTCTGGCCATTGCCTTTTGCAGACAAAGAAATATTCAAATTTACCCATACTTAGACAACTGCCTTATTCAGGCAGACAGTCAGGAAAAGTTGCTCAACCACCTGGCCTTTGTAAAGACCCTACTAACCTCCCTAGGGTACACAATCAATGAAAAAAAATCCAAACAGGTGCCCACCCAAAGGATAATCTTCCAGGGAGTAAGTCTGGACACAGCATCCCAGATGGCATACCTTACACCAGAGAAACAAATTTTTCTGATAGCATACTTCTCTCAACTAGCCACCAGGCTCCAGCTATCTGCAAGGAAGATCCTGCAAGCTCTGGGGTTCATGGCATCTTGCATACTACTCATTCCATATGCCAGACTGCATATGAGGAAACTTCAATGGTACGTAAAGAGCCTTTGGTGTTTTTTTTTTTTTTTTGTTTGGAGATTGTTAAAGTATTATGCTATTAGAACAGAGAGTGTTTTTGTGTGTAATGTATTAGTTTAGAGCTTTTCTGCTGTGTTTTTGTATGTAATGTATTATCATGGAGCTTTTCTCCCTGGGCCTCCACTGAAAACGGGCTTTCAGGCCCAGTGGACTTCCCCGGTTATCAAACTGGAAATAAATAAATAAATAAATAAATAAACACTCTCAAGACCTGGAAACTCTTCTACCTATAATTCCTTGCCTCAGAAAGGAATTTCTTTGGTGGGCAACAGCATGCCCCCACAACAAGGGACTGGCCTTCTCCCCACCACCCAGACCCTCACCACAGATGTATCAGACTACTCTTGGGATGCACACCTGGATGGCAGGTGCATACAGGGCCAATGGAGCACACAGCAAATCCCTCTGCACATTAATCAAAAAGAGTTAATGACTGTGCAGCACACCTTGTTAGCTTTCAAACCCTTTCTCTCTCCAGGGGTTCTCCTGATCAAAACAGACAACACCACTGTGATGTGGTACATCAGCAAACAGGGAGGGACTCACTCCTACCCTCTATGCAGGCTGGCTATGACCCTTTGGCTCACGGCCTCTTCCATGCAACTACAACTGTTAGCACAATTCCTACCAGGCTCTCTCAACTCTGTGGCAGACCAATTAAGCAGAAACCTTCTGGACCAACACAAGTGGCAACTTGACAGAAGTGTCTTCACCCTAATAACTCAGAAATGGGGAACCCCGAAGGTCAACCTCCTTGTCTCCCACACCAACCATCAGGTCAGCAAATTCTGCACAAGGGAGCATCACTGCATGGCTTGGAATGTGGATGCCCTGTCCTTCCCCTGGGTCAGTCTATCAGTCTATGCCTTTCCTCCCCTACTTCTCATCCCCGAGTACTGATGAAAATAAGGGAGGAAAAACCAAGGATCATTCTTATAGCTCCTGACTGGCACCGACAACACTAGTACCCCTTGCTGTGCAACCTGTCCTTGCTGCCTCCATGGCATTTTCCTCAGATTCCAAACCTCCTGACCCAAAGGGAAGGGGAATTCATGCATCCCCAATTGTAGACACTCAATTTGGTAGCTTCGCTTATTCCCTAACCCCACATCAATCTGCCATCCTCAATAAGCAGGTTCTGGATGTTATCCATGAGGCCAGATGTCCTAGCACTAGAAAGTCATGTAGATAAATGGAAAAGGTTCTGCACCTGGATCCAGGCTAAGGGAGCCAATACAGCACAGCCCTCCATCCCTCTCATCCTGGATTACTTAGCTGACCTACTACACAGTGGTCTCTCTTTCTCCTCTATACAAATTCATGCCTCTGCTATTTCTGCTCATTTTCCCACTGAGCAGCCCCTTGTCTCACATCCTTTGATCAAATAGTTCCTCAGAAGGGCTAGCAACTTGAGGCCCCCCAGAAGGGCACCAACACCAGCTTGGGACCTTAACTTTGTCTTGGAAAAGCTCACCCTGCCCCCTTTTGAATCAGCTTCTTCCTCAGAGCTAAAATTTCTCTCATGGAAGACACCATTCCTTCTGGCCATCACTTCAGCCAGAAGAGTCTCTGAGCTGCAAGCACTCATGGCTGTGGAACCCTTCATCATCTTCCATGCAGACAGGGTATCCCTCAGAACTAACCCATCCTTCATGCCCAAGGTGGTATCCATTGTGGCTCTCAACCAATCCATTCATTTTCCCCACCTTCTTTCCTAATCCCCAGAACAAGGGGGAAAGGATTCTTCAGTCTCTAAATGTGCACAGACAGCTCAGATTCTATCTGGACAGGACTAAATCCTTCAGAAAATCTGATCCATTGCTGGTTAGCTTTGCTACAGGGGCAGAAGGCAAAGCCAGCTCCAAGCAAACCATTTCCAAATGGATAGCACACTGCATGTATTTCTGCTACAAACAGCATGGAAAACCTTCACCCAAGGGGGTTAGGACACACTCCACCAGAGCAGCCTCCATCTCTGCAGATTTCCTCAGAGGAATCCCCACCAGGGACATCCTGGAGGCTACCACTTGGACATCTGTTCACACTTTTACCAAGCATTACCACCTGCCTCTTTTCTCCAAATCCAGTGCAGGTTTTGCTTCTGCAGTCTTGCAGGGCATGCTAGCCAGCCCCTAGTTTCCTTGACTGCTTCCAATCATTTCCTCAGCTTTTGAAATCAACCCAAATGTGAAGACTGCAGCAGTGAAACATGAAGAACATAGTACAGTTGTGTATACTTTACCATAAATGTAGATGTTCGAGTGTATTCACTGTTGCAGTCCTGGTTTCCCTCCCTCCATCCCCTTTTATTCTCTTTCTCCTTTTATTACCATTCTTCCTTATTGTTCTTCTTCCTTACAAGGGACATATTGGCATTTATTTTCCACTGGTGGGGGTCTTCCACCAGAACCTGGCCTCCTACCTTGGGGGCTCCTGACAGGTTAGGGCAAGAAAAACTGATGTAATGGCATTGGCTGCCTTACTTTATACTACTGACGACCTGACTTCAGTCCTCAAGCGACAGCAACCAACGCAGAAATGTTAAGTCTCTGGTATTCAGGCTGGCCGTGGGCTACCCTGGCAGGGATAACTCCAAATGTGATGTCTGCAACAGTGAATACACTTGAACATCTACATTTATGGTAAGTGTACACAACTGTACTTTCCAGAGATTGTTTGATTATTATAAAAAAATGACACTGACCATGGTCAACCACAACATAGTTAATTTCGTAATAAAGTGCAAATCCTTCAGTAGATGTCCAGGTTACCCTATGCCCCCTTCTCACTTTTGCATTCTTGTATGTCTTCCAGTCTTGAACCACATGCCCAACATGCAGGGAGCTTCAATCCATGCAGCCCTTAAAATAATATGACTAACTTCATGGTCACAAAACTTAAGATTAAGTTACAAAACTTGTCAGTATAATTCAATTTGATTATATCAGCTTGTTGAATCCTATCTGTCTGAAAAGTAAGAGACAATTAACTAAATAAAGACGTCACTTAGAGTGTTCAGCAGAGGTTTAAAAATCTCTTTTGTGGTTCTTAATAAGGAAATAACACAAAATTACCAGGTGTCAGTGGTTATGAGGTCCTCTTCCAACTGAAGGGTATCATTTGCATCACATACTTGATTCCTTCCACAGAGCTGGTCACAGTTGTTCGTGTACTTTTGTTAACATGCTGACACTACTGGAATGTTGTCCTACATACACCTTACCCAGTTACATTACTGATTGGATCTTCAAGGTTCTTTCAAATGTATTACTGTGCTGTTAGATCTGTTGGAACTTGAGCCTTGCATAGTCTAGGGCCCACAAGTTTAAAAGAGATGTTGGCATTCTATATCCTTGTCAGTTCTCTCAGCTCATCATGTCAGGGGATGCTGTTTGCTCCCAGTGTCAGAACTAAAACATGTGTTGGATCTGCTTTAATCTGTTTGGCCCTGCTTCTGTGCAATTAATTACCTTTCCTGATTAGAATAAGTGATCCCAAAGCCTCATAAAGGAGGTTCCATAGATATCAAAGTTTTCAGGAAGGTGTATCTAAAGCCAAAAACAATTTTTTTATGCTATTAGTTTTCCTTATAGTGACTTCTTTCGATAACCTGTTTTAGCTGTTTTGATTGTTTTGAGTGCTATTTGTGTTTTATGTTGATTGTTATTTGCTTGTTCTTCTTTGCTTAGTGCAGCGGTCCCCAACTACTGGGCAGTAGATCATTTGGTATTGGGCTGCACAGAAAGAATAAAAAACCTTTTGTGTTCGGTGCCTGACTGTTCAGAAAAATGTGTATCTCTGTATGTATGTGTGTGAGTGAATGTGTGCATGAAAGCAGAATGTATGTGTGCGTGTGTAAAAGCAGAAACGATTGTGTATGTGTGTATGAGGGAGAGTGAGCAGTGAGATCAATCGAGCTGTTATTTTATACCCGCTAAGCAGAGCTTTTGCTGTTTAGTGAGTGTAAAATAAAAATAAATGAAACCAAAAAGTGTGTGTGTATGTGTGTGTGTGTGTGTGTGTGTGTGTGTGTGTGTGTGTGTGTGTGTGTGTGTGTATACATGTGTGTGGTAGTGAGAGAGAGATACAGAGAGAGTGAAGCGTGAGAGCAATCTCTGGCAGCAACAGAATCAGTTAAGAGGTTTGTGTACCTCTCGACTATACCGCTCAACCTCTCTGCACAAGAAATCTGGACAGAGCCACAAACAACGGGTGACAAACAACTAAAAATAAGGACAGATTTTAAATATTGCTCTTATAAACTTAGAAAGTTGCTAGAACAACAGAGTTTCCATTAGCATGTATATTACCTGAACGATATGAAGTCTGAAATTCAAATGCCTGTCATTATTTAATTACTTCAATCCCTAGTCATTTGCCAGAAAACTACGTATTTTATGAGAATGGGACCAAATATATGAGCCAAAAATCTGGATATTCTGCAAAAATCTGGACAGTTGAAAGGTATGCCCTGTTGAGTCTTAGCTCAAGATATCTGGATAAATCTAAAAGAAATGGGGGGGGGGCAAAGCCTCAAAATAGGAACATATTTTACTCAATTATTAGGATTTCTGCTAGCATACATGTTCTGAAACAGAGGTGTGCATGAGAGAGTGAGTAAGAGTGACAGTAAAGAGGTTTGCATACCTCTGGACCTTTCAGCAGAAGAAATGTGAATAAATCCTAAAATAAAGAGGGAACAAAGGTTCAAAGTTAAGAACAGATTTTAATTGCTGCTCTTATAAAATTACAAACTTGCTTAAATAAAAGGCTTTGTACTAGTATGAATTTTCTGAATTAAATAATAATCTGAAACTCAAATCTATATGTATGCCATTATTTAGTAACTTCAATCTCCAATGACTGGTAACAAACCAAACATTTTAGGAGTTAGGGACCAGAAAATAAAGTAAATGCCTGAATATGTTTTAAGTATTATATTTTGGATGTAAAATGCTTCCTCCAGGACCATTAACATATACTACAGCAGGTTTGAAACATTAGGCGGAGGAACTATTTTACATGAAAAATATATAAAAATAATATAGTACTTAAAAAAACAAGTAAGTGAAACACAACAATTTTATAAAGAAACCATTCTCCAGTCTAAGTGCAATAATGCCCTCTATGGTGTGTGCCCTTCCATGGGAGTAGAGGCCATCCGCCTGCAGTATTGGTCCTTATAACACCCCTGGGCAGGCATTAATTACACATTACCACACATCCTCGAGGGCATTATTGCTTTCTTATTATGCGTGTGTGATGCCCAGTTTATGGAAAATTGTCTTACATAAAATTGGTCCATGGTACAAAAAAGGTTGGAGACCGCTGGTATATTATTTAGGAAATGAATCAGTCAACAGCTTTCTGCTTCTTCTGCTGCTAAGTAAACTTGATAATCATCCTGCTATACTGACATTGTAGCCTGTTATTCATTTTGTCATTTCACTGCAAAATATTTATAATTATGTCTTACTCTGTTACTGTTAAAAGCCTACCTTCTGTTGGCTATTGGTTCATAAACATGAAGTAATGCTATTTAATTGTTGCATCCTATCCATTTGCATGTCTTTTGTTTTAGCATTAGTTAATTAATATGTTTATTCAGATAGTGCAACACTTTTATTCTTTCTTCTTAATTTTCTGACAATTTATTTTGCTTCAGTGTTTTTACTTGTTAACAAGACTCCTATTCCACTTGCAGTTTACAGTATATTCACTTTTAGATCAGTAATTATTCTGTGTAGTCATTATACATATGAGGTTAGTTAATTAAGCAATAACCCACGCCTGGGTGTGGGTAATGCTGGATTTACTCACGGTGGTTTGGTCACTAGGGCAAAGCCAGAGTGGCCAAACAAAGACAACCGTGGGTAAATCCAGCATTACCCACACCCAGACGTGGGTTATTGCTATTATGCAATGACATTATTTAAGAAAAAAATACTTACTTTTCTTAAATAATGGAATTGTATAATGCCTCCTTGCTGCCCTTCCACAGCTGTCCAGTATTCTGCGGCATGCATATGGTTACGCAGTACATCAGAACTGTGTGTGGAAGCTACGGAGAAAGGAAGATTTCCTTTGCTTTTAAAAACGTGTCTCGCTATGTTAAAAGAGTTTAACATAGCGAGACGGCCTTAAAAAAAGCAACAGAGAAAGGAAGATCTCAGTTGCTTTTTTTTTTTTTAGATATCTCGCTATGGTAAACTAGTTTAACATAGCGAGATAACATCAACGGAGCTCTTCCATTCTCCATTGCTGTCCAAAAAACAAAAAAAAAAAGACTTGCACTAATGGAAAAAGTCCAGGCGACCGGACCTTTTTCCATTAGTATAAGTCTGATTTACAACGTGCACGCTGACCAATCAGCGTGCACATTTTGGAATATTAATGGGGGGGTCGTTGTATAATACCTGTTTTATCATAAAGTTGCAAATTCTTATTTATGGTTTGTTGTTGCTTATAATCAACAGAACATTTTTCTAAAACTGAAAACAGACACTCCCTTTCACTACATCCTTTCTGCTGTTTTTATTTCGTTAATGGAACTACAGCATATTGTCTGTAACATAACAATCTGCCAAGTAATCCATCTTTGGTGGGACTATATGCCATAGGCATTAGGATCACAGAACACTGGGGAGTCTTTGATCTGTTCATTCCCTCCCCAGGACTCCATCATGCTGCTCGGCTACCAGTTCCTGTTACTGCAATGACAGTTTGCCTCAAAAGAAGAGACTTCAGGCTGTTTTATTTTTTTTTTCCTCAAAATAGTTTAATGTTTTCCTTTTTGAGTTTCACCTAGGCCCCAGGTAAACTGTTAAGAACCTCAATAAAAGGGGTATACTCACATATAAAATCAACCAAAAACCAAGTGATGTGCAACAGGACGAAGTGAAAAGTAGTTAAATTTGTATGACACAATAAAAACAAAGATTGAATGCTTGGGGGACTTCATCTGAATACTTATGAAATTCATCCCTTACATTATGTAATATCAATTTCATCTGACTTAATTAAATAACATTAAATTAGCAGCAGAGGATTGAGGACTTTTAAAGTGGTACACAATATATATAATACTCCAGTAAAATATCTCTGTAGTTCATATTCCTTACTCCAAAAACATTGTTACATCTGTCACTAATACACTATAGAAGAAATATAAGTTCTAAAAGTAAAAGAACGAAAGTGCTTAAGTACGTCCTTGTGTGTTTTTTGGCTTCCAACTGGTGGTTTTAGGCTGTAGTTCTTTCTAGTGGTTTGTTCATTAGCCCATTCTTTGTTTGTTTTTTTGTAAGAATAGTATCAACATTGACAGCAAAGCTATTAACAAAGCCAGTACCCCCCACCTAAGCCTCGAGTGCTTACTCATGCTTTTTTACCCACTTTGGCATCTCCTTCAGCACTGAACATGGCCAGCAGTGAGGCCTTGGACATTTCCACAGTCTCTATCACTGAGGAGATGCCTATCTTACTGGTGGAGCCTTCTCCTCAGTGCCCATAAATACAGGTGCTTCCAGCTAAAGCTCTGCTCTTGGCCTGTATCCCTAAAATGGAGTACAAGGAATTTGCACAAGCTCTGTAGTAGGTAGTAAGGAAGCTGTAGCCTCATGCTCTCCTAACCTCTCTGCTAAGGCATATAGGAGAGTTTTGCAGAATCAGTCTTTTCCCCTCTTCTCTGTTGAAATGTTTAATCCAGTCATGTCATCAATGATACAACTGCTTGTGCCCAGGCCTGCTCCTTCTTTGAGAGTACTGCAAACAGCCTTGCCTATTGCCACAATGACGGAAGCCATGTTTATGCCCTTGTAGCCTATGTACACAGGATCCATCTCTAAGGTTCTGTTCTTGGCACCTGTTCAGTATTCAGTGACATGTAGTAAACTTCTAAACCATTATGCCAACCCACAACCCTAAAATGGGTTTAAACTAGGCTAGCTGGCCTTGTGGGCCATTTTAAGCTTAGCCAGTTTCCTTCAGAAGTGAGGGAATATTGTATGCTTAGCTTACATGGTCTTTTGTTGCTCTAATAATATCAGTGTCACAGCTATACAGTGTAACATCATCTGGCACCTATCAGTTGCCAGCACTCATGCTTTTGGCACTAGTAGCCCATTATATATCTCAACAGGCAAGATCAGAGCAAAGCGGACAGTGGTCACAAGCAGTGCCAGTGTACGCTATGCTAACATTATCTATTTGTTGTGTGATCAGAGGCAAATTGGCATTGACCTTCTGTAATACAGCCCCACCCATTTGTTTCTTACAGCCCCTCCCCCTGCTTTGAAATCACCAACCGCCACTGAATTCCTCCTAAATGCCAGTCTCATTGCAAAGCACTTTCCCTTCCCATTAATGCAGCTCCATGAGTGCTACATACAAAATAGACATGATTTTGGTAGCATTATTAATGATTTTTACCTGAAGCTCATTCTCCATTTTTTTTTCATTTTCTCTGGGCACAATTTTGCCTTTCTGTTACACTAGCATTATGTTTTGGGGTGTTTGTCACATCCTCTGTGACATTGTTTAGACAGGGAAGAGGTATAGTTAGGTCATATGGTGCCTTGGGCAATGCCCAAAGTGATAATCCTTAAGCCAAAGCTAAGGGCCATAGAAAGGTCTGGTTGTAGAAAAAAAAGTTCCTCTTTGCTGTCATTTCCTCACTGCCTTAAAATGTAGTAACACTTTTATTCACACAGTATTACAAAGAGTTATTGTGTGCTTAGCCACTCTTTCCTACATCATATCAATGAAAGTGCCATTACTGTTAAGCAGAGGGTAATACTGCTTGGGGTTCAACAGAGGCTAATGTTTGAACACAGCAAAGCTATTATATGCATATTTAATTGTCTTGTCACTTCAGCATTTAAGCTGTTTGCAGCTGTATAAATTGTTTACAAGAATCTTTGTGATTCTAAGCATGACTGGCAATCTATACCTCTTCAAAGTCAAGGATTGTACTTCCTGACTACTTCCACTCAGGGCAGCCACCCCTTGGAGCAAGCTTGTTATGGCTCTAGCTACATGTTAGTCATTTACATCCTTAAGAAAACAAAGTGACTGAGTAGATTACTGATTCTAGTTACAGAGTCGGTAGAAGAATTAAAATGAGATTCAGGTGCAGCTAACATTGGGTAAGACAGCGATTCAGGTCGTAGCCTGCCATAGGTCCCCATCCATGTCCCAAGACTCACACTCCACATTCCTTAGCACCCTGGAGAATATTAGGGTCCAACCTAACACTGTCATACTGGGCGACTTCAACTACCCCTCCATTAACTGGGAAAACTACTTATGTACCAATACACTTGCCCAACGTTTCCTGGAATTCGTTAATTCCAATGCCCTGGACCAGCTCGTTCTTACCCCCACTAGAGGTAGCAACATTCTTGACATGGTCATTACTAACATGGGTGACCGTCACTCTACACCAATAGTCAACTCTTCCCTGGTTAGATCCGACCACAAACTAATTACCTTGGAGGTCCACCCCCCCCCCCGCAAAGGTAACCACTATGAAAGACTTCTCCAAAGCTAACTTTGGGCTCCTAAAAATAGAGGTGGCTAACTTCACAGCACGCATGCAAATGGAGAATAGTTGCATTATCTCCGAATCATACATCAATACACTGTACGAACACATACATAAATGCATGGATCTTGCCATACCCAATAGAACCAAGACACTCTCCTCCAAAAAAAAGGAAGCCAATCTGGTGGTCCCCTGCTATAAACAAACTCTACAACAGAAGGAGGAAACTGTTTCAGAATAAGGTGAAGTCCCAAGACTGGAAAAACTCCCTTATCAGCCTCAACAAAAAGTTGAGATCCCTCATCAAATCCTCAAAAGCTAGCTATGAAAACAGAATTGCAGCAGATAGTAAAGACAACCACAAGGACTTCTATAGTTATGTAAAGAATCTCCATGGCAATACCCAGATTTGCTCTGAGCTACTGCACAACGGTACCTCCTATACCGAGCCAACAGATATTGCCAGTATACTGGCCGACAGATTCAGTGCCAACTTTACCCCTCCCGCTCTCAAAAGGACCAGTCACAATACCAGTAGATTGCCAGGCACCCAGTATTACTGCTGCACAGGTTAAAACAGCACTGCCCAAGGCCAAGAATACAGCATCTTTCGGACCTGACAATATGCCTGGCTGTGTTCTACATGAACTACAGAGTGAACTGGCACCTCACCTGTGTGCCCTGCTCAGTCACAGCCTCAGCTCAGGCTTTGTCCCTACCAAATAGTGCAGTGCTATAGTCATCCCTCTTCACAAAGGAGGAATGACTACAGACCCTGGGAACTATTACCCCATTAGCCTGATGAGTCTGATATGGAAGGCTATGGAATGCATCATCATGGACCTAATAAACAAGGATACAGGGGAATCTCCAAACTCTGGATCCTACACACTTTGGTTTTGTTGAAGGGTAGATCATGCTCGCTCAACTTGGTCAACTTCTTTGAGTCAGTCACCAGAGCTGTGGATGAAGGCAAGGTGGGTTCATACAGCCTACCTTGATCTGACCAAGGCCTTTGATACCATTCCCCACTCGGGAATCATAAAAAACTCACTAAGCTAGACATCAACCCCTATATCACTAGGTGGGTTGCAAACTGGCTGACAGGTAGAACCCACAGTGTGAAAGTAGCTGACTTCAAGTCAGACTGTCAACAAGTCATGAGTGGAGTCCCACAGGGTTCGGTCATGGGTCCTCTCCTGTTTGGTATCCACTCCTCTGAAGTCCAGGCCAACACGAAGGGACAGTTGCTGACAACGTTTGTAGACTATTGCAAGTTGGGAGCTAGTGATGTTGACATCCTACAGAAAGGCCCCACTGAGACCAACAACAGGTGTCAGAACCATGGCCTTAAGCTCAATGCCAAAAAATGTGTCATCATCCCCTTTGGAAAAACCTGGTTCCCATGAATTACCACATAGATGGTAGCCCACTGAACACAGAAGGCGGTATAAGTGATCTGGGAACACAGGTTCACAGCAACCTCTTTTGACCACCACATTGCCACTGTGTTCAGAAAGTCCTTCTATGTGGCACATCTTATTACTAAGGGTTTTGCATCCAGGAAGAAAGAGGTCATTGTCTTTCCTCATTAGGCAAGTCATTGAGTACAATGCCCATTTGGCATATACATCACTAAACACCTGCAACAACTGGAGAGGCAGCAAAGTACTTCACAAAGAGGATATCCTAGGCCTTAAACATTTGTCCTATATGGACAGACTCAAAATAACTCCCAACTATTCTCTGTCTCATATTGCCTACTTAGAAGCGATCTCTGCTTGACTTACAAAGCCATGTCTGACCCAGCTCTTGTTAGAAATGCTACAAGTAAAGAAATACCAATCCCTCCGCACCACACTCTCCAGAGACCTCGACCTCATTACCACAATCAACAGAGCATGCTGGAGGGACAGGTTCATAACACAGAGACTGACCATGCTATGGAATAGACTTTCCATACAAGTCAAGAGAAATCTTGATGAATGGATGGGAAATAGAAAATTCCACCTGGGGATCACTCCAGTGGCTTTAATCGACAGAGGCACTGGGAACTAAGGTCGGGTGGCATGATGCCAGGTCAATCCTATGGTCTAGGCTTGTAAAGGTCCAGGGCCATTAGCCTAGTAAACACCTATGAACCTATGACTGCAGTCAGGCGTTTTATATCTGTGCTATCTGCCGCAACTCAGCAAGAAAAAGATTCTTGGAACTTCAGTTTTGAGCTTGATAAAAAAAAAAAATCACTAAATAATCTAATCTTTCAAGCCTGACATTCAAATATGCCTTAAATGCTTTGTAAGAGATGGTCACAAACAAAAATTAAATGTCTTATTAAAAATTATAAACTGATGCTCTTCCCTGATGGCTAGCTGCATAAACAAATCATTTGTCTTTTGCAAGTAGTGATGCACAGTGGGAAAAAAATAAAATAATAAAAATATATCATTTTTCAATTTGGAGTGTGGTTGTTGTTTAACTAAAGTAGTAAATTTAGAGGAGACAAGCTGAATAGTCAACTTATGGTTGAACAAGAAGGAGGAAGAATTTGAATCAGGCTGTATTATCATGCATGAGTTGTAGACAGACAGTATTCTGCTGCTGGAAGGTGGTAGGTTTATGAGGAGTACGGAAAAGTGTTTCTTAAAAAAGTGGTACACATTTGAATCAAAAACAGAGCTGATGTTAACAAACACCTAGGATGAACACAAAATTGCTGGGGCAAGTTGAGTAAAACCATTATAGACTAGAAAGGTGGTGCCATCTTATAGGCAATGGCTGTGCAAATTAAATTGCCAAGAAGCTCTTGATAATCTTAGTAATGTGCAGTCAATGTACCTTGCACTTTCTTATGTAATAACTGTACATGTATTTGATCTCTGTGTTAACTGCTTGTCTTCTGTCATACAGTGATCGATTTCTGTATTACATTCTTTGCTGTATACTTACAAGTTCTTCCTTTTACTTTGAAGCCATGGTCTGTTTCAGCTGTCTTAGTAATTGAGCATGATCAGCGACCATGTGTTAGAAGACTTGTACATGCTTTAAATTATCAAATAAATATGATGCACATAGGCAGTTGATCTTCATACCTCACAGTGATTACCACTTCAAGAAATGTGTTTTTCTCTCTCTCTCTAGGATATGACTTTGCAGCAGTGTTAGAATGGTTTGCAGAAAGAGTTGATCGCATCATCCTGCTATTTGATGCCCACAAGCTAGACATCTCAGATGAATTCTCTGAGGTCATCAAGGCCCTCAAGAATCAGGAGGACAAAATCCGTGTTGTCCTGAACAAAGCAGATCAAATTGAAACTCAGCAACTAATGAGAGTGTATGGTGCCCTCATGTGGTCTTTAGGTAAAATTGTTAACACACCAGAGGTCATCAGAGTGTACATTGGTTCCTTCTGGTCTCATCCATTGCTAATTCCAGATAACCGCAAACTTTTTGAAGCAGAAGAACAGGACCTCTTTAAAGATATTCAGTCTCTTCCAAGGAATGCTGCCCTTCGGAAGTTGAATGACTTAATTAAAAGGGCACGTCTTGCAAAGGTAATGCAACTTCTTGGAGGTTAAAAGTCTTTGTTTAAGTACTGGATCACTGGTTACATGTCTTGCTTACTGTTTTTCTCTTAAATCTGTATCTTTTTTTTCTGTACTGTCCTGGTTATAACTTGTGATCTACCACAGAGCAAATTAGCTGCTTTAGTGAAATTCTTGAGAGTGGTCCTTTTAGTTTTATTCTTCATTTTTGTATTATAGGCTGAAACATATTCACTGTGATTTCTGGTATAAAGCAGTTTAAATGAAAAAAAAGTTTAAGGCCAGTATGTCAGTTGATGTATTCTCCATTGCACAAAAAAATGAATGAACCAAGCAAGTAATGCATTTTTGGAATATGTATACTTTGTGACAGAGAGGTGAAAGAGCTTTTGAATCTAATTCTTGGTGATTACAATTCCTTTGTTTTTGTGGCTGTGTTTTTGTCAAAATAATTATATTCCTGTGGCAGATCAGAAATCCAAAATTAATGAGTGTTCCATGTCTGTCTCTACAGAGGCAAACTGCACCCAATACATGACTATGTGTTTGACCTTGAAAGACAGCACTAAGCATTTTCTGTAAGGCATGATGTTTTCAAGAATGTTCACATGATGTGTTCTATATCAGATATCTTATTTTTTTCTGTTAATTGCCTAGTATATCATATTTGCCTAACAATTCACAAACCTCTAACCTAATGAGAAAAGTAGCTGCTCTATGACTAATATACATTTTATTTCTGTAGCAAAGCTAATCTAGGATTCTGCATTTAAATTTTCTGTTATGATTCTTTACATGATGCAGTCCTGCTGTCAAAGCAAGTTTGGTGTGGAAGGCAGCTGGTTAGGGAAACTAGAGAGCATATCACTGGATGCTCACTTCTAATTTACGGCTGTAGTCATTTAGTTAAAAACTATACTTTTTAAGATACGCACGAGCCTTGTAAACTCAAAGTGTCATTATTTAAGATTTATAGGCAGTTGATTTGATTAGTCAACTGGGACATTCTACTTAATAAAAGAAACCGTGTAACATAGAGAGCAGGACTTAACCATGTATAACAACAGGTAAGCTAGTTTCTCCCTTCACACCCTGGTCCCTAGAAAGTGGTCTGCGGTCATGGAAAAAACTGCTGAGGAATACAGGACTTTTGTATCCTATAATGTGAAGGGCAATATCATTAGCAACACAAAGAGAATGGGAACTATACAGGACAAAATGAGGATGAAAGCATAAGCACAGAAAACCACAGTCTGGTCCACAAAAATACACCATACAGTGGTTATAGCATGCAGTGAGCATATTTTGTGGACTTATGAAGATGCAGTAGGAAGAACATGGGTCCCCCACCCAAGTAATGCAGCTAACACTATACATCTGTATGTCCTGAATTATCTGGTCTTCATTGACTTGCACCTATGAAAGTTGTGCTTTACTTTCCTCAGTGACCTCTTTACCAAACAATCTACAGTGCAAGTGCCTTCAAAGTCCAGAAGAGACTTTCCCAAGTACCTCTTGACATCAGAGTAAGTGTATCACCATAGAAAGAGATGCATTCATGTAAATGCAAGAGACTGTTGATTATGGATGGGCAGAGATATAGCACATATGTTCATACTTGTATAACAATGTTTTGCCTTGCTAGTAAGGAAGCTTATCCAAGAATGCATTTTTCTTGTTGCTTTATGCAGCCACTCACTTACTCTTACAATGGAGCCTAACCTATATTTTACTGATGGCAGCGTCCAGTAGGACAGCATTCCAGTACATTAATTTGAAATTCCCTTGAACAGAATCCATCTTCTATTTCATTAATATATGTGTGTGCAAATGTGTGTGAGTGTGTGTGTGTGTGTGTGTGTGTGTATATATATATATATATATATATATATATATATATATATATATATCTATATATATCTATAAATATATATATATATATATATATATATATATATATATATATATATATATATATATATATATGTATATATATATATATATGTGTATGTATATATATATATATATATATATATATATATATATATATATATGTGTGTATATATATATATATATATATATATATATATGTGTGTGTGTGTGTGTGTGTGTGTGTGTGTGTATATATATATATATATATGTATATGTATATATATATATATATATATATATTTATTTATTTATTTATTTTTTTTTACCCACTCGTATTGGAAGATGCCAAGAAGGGAGGAAAGTACCATCATCTGCCAAGGTTGAGTTTTTTTAACATTTTAATACCTATACATTAATCTGAACTTACTGTGCAGAAATCTCTCCTACTAAGTTAGAGCCAGTGAACACTTTTCCATACTTATAAAATGCCCAGATTTAGTTCAGGAATTTCATGGCTGGCGTACCTCTCAACCTCATAACACAAGAAGTCTGGACAAAGCCTAAAATAATGGGGAGACAAAGGACCAAAAATAGGGTCATGTTTTAAATATTGCTCTTATAAACTTAAAAAGTTGTTAGTATAACATATTTTGCAAATACATGCATTTTTCTGATGGATATGAAGTTGGAAACTCAAATGTATGTCATTATTTAGTGACTTAAAATCTCAGTGATTTGCTAGAAAAGCACAAATTTTATGAGGAACAAATCAAAAGTACTTGGCAAAAATGTGGACATTCACAGAAAATCTGGACAGTTGAGAGGTATGAGCTGGGCTTACACCCTTGATTCCACATGGATTATAGGGCATTTATGTGATGTCTACCTGGTGGCACTGCTGAAGGGGTACTTAACCAGCTCTCTTTCTCTAGAGTGGGTGAGCTGTCACTGGCCACTGCTTCCCATTCTTCAATAGTCTAGTCCTTCAGAGCCCAAAATGTTAGTTGTATCCAGGTCATCTAAGGTGTAATCAGGACTGAGACTTGTATCCTATGAAACTGGCTTTTGTAGAGTTTTCATGTGAATGTTGTTCATTTGTCATACAGGTAAGTACACGGGATCTAAGGGCCCTTTTCAGGCATGGCCTGAGCCAAGAAAATACATCATGCTAATAATATTCCATGCTGGTATACCAAATATCTTAAATCACAATTACTGTAGCATTCATATATATATATAATAGCATGTGACAGGTAAGGCTGAAATATACAATACAGTTTAGTACCTACATATATACAGTAGCTTTTAAATGATGCAAGGCATAAATGCAAAGCATGCAGTATGAGATGACTACATTCTGCATTTTTAAATCAGTTATTATTTGCATCTGAAGGGTGAGAAAAGAATTACATGAGTAGCTAGTATTCTGGCTCATGTTAAAGTTTTATAGATAAATATTAGGCTAGCTGCCCTTGTGGGCCATTTTAAGCCTAGCCAGTTTCCTTTCCAAAAATGATAATCAAACCATGCACATTGTGTCAGATGATACAAACAACTTAAACATTATACTAACTTCCACATGTTGCCTTATTTTCTTAATGAACCATTGAAGACACCCTTTATTATGTCCTGACAAATGACTGCCACCCCCTATACACATACAGGCACAGATATCACTACACACACACACATACACACATATGCAGATGCACATTGTCTAACAAAGCATTTGAAATGTAATGGACAAATCAGTATTTCATGTCCAGTTCTCTCCTTCTCACAGTTTTCCTTCTGTTGACCATATATTTCCTTAATCTTATAGATCACCACAACTGCAGGTCAGTAGTGGACCTTGACAAATGGTCATTTTAATCAGTCCTAGGAATTTGTGCACTACTGAGGATGTGCACTCCAGCACTTCTCTTGAGCAGACAATTCTAGAAACTTACTATCCTCTGCATTGGATGCGGACTTCACAGACATAGATAGCATTCCATTTACAAATGTCATCTGTAAAACTGTATTGAGATCTTGAAACTACAGTGGAAGAACAAAGGCATAAGACATACGTACATTTTGACAAGCATAAGGACCATACGTACGTCCCTTTTGGTGTTCCCATTATTTATTGCATAAGCTGCAGGTTTATCACAAATGGCAGAAATGATCTTACCACCCAGCTGCTTGTAAAGATGGCCTTATGCCTTTTCCCATATATACCCAAAGTTAGCCTATATTTTTAACTTGATTAACTCTACAGTAAGCCTGTTCCAGTCACCCATGATTCAGTCTGTGAAATGATATTTCTTGTATCGCTTTTGATTTCCCAGCTTCTTTTATTAGACTGTTGATCATATTCTCTTGCATGTCCTGTTTTGAAGGCTACTTCCCATTGGAACTTCATAGGTTGCTTTGAGATACTTAAAAGAGGAGCTAGACAGATGTTTGCCATGAGTGCAGTGCAGTGATTAAGAATAGTCACAACACGGCAAGACTTTGTATGCAGTCTTGTTCTGTTGTATACTTATTGTATGCCATTCATGCACCACACATACAAATCAATCCAATCACCCCCAACCATACATGATTCACGAATATAACATTATTTGTGCTCAGACTGCTTTCATTGGGTACCGGAAGATTGTGCTTCATCTATGAGTGCATCAGTCCCTCTTCCCTGCTGATTTATGGCTGTGCAAACAGGGATAAGCAGCATATAAGACTAGTAAAAAAAACTACAGCAAAATAATAATAATAATAATAATAATAATAATAATAATAATAATAATACAGAGTTTTGTTTGAAGCAGGCAAACCTGCTACCATGACCAAACTCTCTTGTTCCCCATACACACTGATATCCTGAGATCCAGCCTATGTGAACTGAAATAGCACTTAATCCCATCATTCCAATAATATATTAATGACCCTAGCAACACTATCATGTGTATCAAGGAAAATGTTTTTACGAATCCTCATACATAGGATGACAGAACAAAATACTGCAGGGGAAAGCTAGGTACTAAAGTCTAAAACATAATACATAGTTGTTCCGTATTGTATTCTAAAGTATTATGATGTAATACTGTTGGGTTCTGTACAGTGTGCAGGGATGAATTGGGCACCAGAGCACTTACTATGCTTTTCTTTGTGGAAGTCATAAACAATCGGGGCCTTTTATACACACCTCATTAAGGACTGTGATCCCTCAAACCTGGAAAAAGGCAAACTAAACAGAGTGCACAGAATACCTGTATGCAACTGGGCATTGTTTATGAATGCCAGGGCTTGTTTTTTTATGTACATATTCCAAGATTTACTATCAAAGAGAATTCCTGTTATTCCGCATATGTGGTGGAGGGTCCTGCAAAACACTTTAAAAGTCTTACACTGAGTTCTGATTTTCAAGGTGCAGTGCTCCAGTGGCAATAACTTTTCTTGCTTCCTGTGGGGACTAGAGTAAGGTGGAAAAATAGAAGTTGCTACTTATGTACCCTAGTACAGAATATGATATATTTACGTACACCTGGCTTGGGCATATCTTTCTGTACTGTTTGAGTTCAGTAAACATCTTACAGCTTCTCTACTAAACTAGCGTATTTTTATTTTTGTGTATGTTGATGGTGGTGCAAATATAATCAGACATAACAACATGCACAGCCAGTATTCATTGTAGTTGTGTGTGTGTGTTCGTATCTGTGTAAGGTACATTCCTGGGGTTATATAGGTTCATAGGTTCATACTAGGCTATCTGCCCTAGGGCATTTATAAGCCTAGTCAGAGTTGTGTGGCTTTCACCACCCCTTAGGTTGAAGAATACTATACCCATTAGTTTGCCGTGCCTCTGTCCAGCAGTGATACAGAGATGATCCCCGGGGTAAACCTACGATCTCCCATCCACTGGTCAAGATTCCTCTTGAACAGAGCCAGCGAGGTGCTCTGTCTCACATGGACTGGGATTCTGTTCCACAGCATAGGGAGTCTCTGGGTGATGAATCTATCCCTCCAGCACGTCCTATTTATATCCATGTTGAGGTTTAAGTCTCTTGCTCTTGTGGCTCTGGTGGATTTGGATTTTTTGAGGTGGAGCATGTTCATTAATTCCAGGTTGGACATGGCCTTGTATGTCAGGCACAGGTCACCTCTGAGCAGACGGTATGCGACTGAATAGAGCTGGAGTTTCTTCAGTCGGGCAGCATATGGCATATTTTTGAGCCCCTTTATCCTTTTGGTGAGGAACTTTTGGGGTCTTTCCAATTGCTGCAGGTGTCGGGTAAGATACATTCCGAATGGGGCATTGTACTCAATCATTGGTCTGATAAGTGAAGAGTACAGGGAAACAATGACCTCCCTTGATCTGGATGTGAATCCCTTCATAATCAGGTGGGCAATGTACAAGGTCCTCCTAACCACTTTGGCAATGTGAGTGTCAAAAGAAAGGTTACTGTCAACTTGGGTCCCCAGGTCCCTGATAACCTCTTCTGTGCTTAATGGATTGCCACCTATGTGGTAACTTGGGGTTACCTTGTTTTTACCAAAGGGTATGACTATACATTTTTTGGCGTTTAGATTAAGGCCATGGCTCTGGCACCAGTTATCCGTTTCTATGAGACCTCTCTGAAGGATATCTGTGTCTGATGGATTTTCAACTATGGCGCCCAGTTTGCAGTCATCTGCAAACTTTGTCAGCCACAATCCTCCTATGTTTGCCTGCACTTCTGAAAAGTAGATGCCAAACAAGAGGGGGCCCAGGACTGAGCCCTGTGGGACACCGCTTGTGACCGGCGTGAGTCTGACATGGCACCAGCAACTCTAACCCTGTGGGTTCTGTCCTTGAGCCAGTTTGCAACCCATCTTGTGACATATGGGTTTACATTTAAGCTGGTGATCTTTTCTATGATACCCGAGTGGGGTATTGTGTTGAAAGCTTTTGCAAGGTCAAGGTAGGCTGTGTGAACTGCCTTACCCTCATCAATGGCCTTGGTGACTGTTTCAAAAAAGTCGACCAAGTTCAAGAGGCATGATCTGCCCTTGACAAAGCCGAATTGGGTAGGATCCAATGTCTGTAGGTCCCCTATGTCTTTATTTATGAGTTCCATTATGATCCTCTCCATAGCTTTGCAGACCAGGCTTGTTAAGCTTATGGGGGCGGTAATTGCCAGGGTCCGTAGAAGCACCGCCTTTGTGGAGTGGGACCACAGTTGCCGAACGCCACTCTTTGGGTACATATCCTGTGGTAAGGCTAAGATTAAACAGCAGCCTTATGTGTGGGTTTAGTTCCTCATTGAGTTCGTGTAGCACACAGCCGGGGGCACCATCCGGTCCCATTGATGCTGTGTTTTTAGCTTTAGAGAGAGCAGCTCTCACCTGGGCATTTGAGATGATTGGGAGGCTACACTCTGCTGTGTTCTAGATATTTCTCCTTTTGGGGGGGAGGGAGGGGAGAAATTTTCACTGAACCTGTCTGCCAGTATGTTTGCAATGTCTGTGGGTTCAGTGATTTTTGTATCATTTTGGACTAATTCTGAGCATATCTGGGAGTTTCCACCCAGATTTCTAACATAGCTAAAGAAGGCCTTATGATTGTCTTTTGAGTCCTTGGCGATTTTTCTCTCAAAGTTGGCCTTGGATGATTTTATGAGTGATCGTAGTTTTTTACTAGTATTGATCAGAGATGTCTTCCCTTTTTTTTTGTCTTTTATCTTTTTGATATTTGAATATCATTTGATTACTGCACATGCATTATTTGCTGTCTATCTGGTCCAGTACAGATGTGGCTTGCAAATGTAGATGCCACTGTTAATTTCATTATTTTCACTGCAGTATTCCTTTAACTGGTTTATTCTAACTTTTATGCTAGGTGACTGTGAATATATAGCTAATGCATGACTAGTCTTATTAATAAAAGTGTTTTAATAACAGAATTGTTTTCACTGTTATGCTAGGCTGAAATTTCTGCCATTCTAAATGTTCAGAACTGTTGAATGCATGTACTCAGTGACATTTATATATTAATGGCATGTTTTCTTCTGTCTATTGCTTTCTCCACCATTAGTGGCTTTTTCACTTTGTTTTCAAAACTTTTATTTTTTTGTTTGAAAGCAATGCCTGACATGCTATATTGATAGCTGATGTGATGGCAGCTAATCTGCATACCTCTGTGTGATGTCTCATGTTTTGCCAGGCAGTATGCTTTTTTGTGTGTAGTAATACGGATCAGTGTCATGTCATTTTATTTTATGTGGGCACTTATACATACACTCAAAGTTGTAAATATACTAGACTGCAGTTTATAACTTTCTGGCAAGGTACAGAGCTTACGCTGCCCCATTACAAATGCATTATACATGTTCAGCTAAGTAAAACAAAATATAAAAAGTGAATGCAAGAGATTATGTTCAAAAAGCAGCTGTACTTGAAGAATGAGCATATGTATAAAAATCAATAATCATCAAACTGGAGCTATTTAAAATACAATGACATGTAAAATGATAGCATAAAATAAGAGTCGTGCATATACTATAGCAATGGATCCAAATGTGTAAGTCCATCTCTGCCAACAGCAGGGCTAATGTCATCAGAAGTTTGGATATTTTTGCATCTGAAGGTTTCCCAGGCTACAACTTTCCTTCCTTGAAACCGTGCTGTGCCTGAGAACTTTCTTTCCAGATCTCTGGTGTGCCATGCAAAGCAGACAATACGTAGAATGTACAACTTTACTGAATTATCAGTTATGACATAGGTAATCATACATTTATATAAATAAAAACAAAACATATTGACATATTTTCAGTTGCAAACATTATACATCACTTATAATCTATATAGCCATTGCCAGGCAAACATTACATAGCTCATTCAATTCCTTCCTTCCCTTAAACCTCATTCCTACTCCAAAATATTATTAGACATGCATTGTTCCCGTGATTCACATTTTTTCTATGTAATTTGCTCCTACCCTTTTCTAAAGCTCCCACTTCCATTTTTTTATCTTTATTACTAATTCACTACTTCTATTGCAGTTGGTTTAGATTTTGATTTCCATTTTCCAGTACTTGCATTTTTGGCAGCCTCCAGAATTAAATCCAGTAAGGCCTTACTACATTTTGACAATTCTAGTTCTGTATCACAGCTCAGAAAAATAATTTCCTTAGTTACATCAATTTTCTCACCCAGTATTTCTAACGAGTAGTCTGCAGGGAATTAGGGAATTTTTAAAGTCTGCCAACTAATTACTCCCCTAATAAATATGTTCCCAATTTCCCCTTTCTTCCCCATCACACCTCCAACATTTGCAATCACCACGAGGAAAAATTATTTGGAGTCTGCTTGGGGTATATAAATGCTTATGCAAACACCTCCAAGCAAAGTTCTTAAATTTTCTGGACTTTGTTACATATTTGGGAGCCCATGTATCCTCCAATTGTTTGTTTCTTTGTGAAATGCTTATCCAATATCTTGACACAAAAAAAAAAACAAAATCAACAGTATAAATCCACTACTGAGACAAACTAACAGAACCAACTCCAGAAAGGAAGCCACAGATATGAAGGAGCCTCTAAATCTTTTATTTATTCCAAAATGGACATAACGGACTTTAAGCACAGGGTTTCACAATCGGCTTTTCATCTGCCATAAACAATAGAGACATCATCAGAATGCTGTATATTCGCATAAGCACCACATTTATAGACCAATCAATTAAAAAAAAATTAAATTAAGTAGTAAAATTAAATAATTAATTAATTGAGTTATCATCTTAAAGTAAACCCTATTGGTGTGTACCTATGCTGTGCAATCTCCTTTTCATTTACTCATATAATAAAGACTCTTTAAAAAGATTTTTTTAAACATTTTAAAAAGCCATATTAAATACATTAAAACTTATGAGTAAGATATCTAATATATTCCCAATATTGTCTAACCTCCTCTGATTGATTCCTATAGTTATCATGCAGTATTTTATACTTCCTACTAATTATCCCTTTTTAACACTAGATTCTGCTCTAGAGTCTACTAAAAACTCTACCAGTGCTGGTCTTTCACTTAGGATCCCCTTATATTATCTTTTCTATACTCTGATATCTCTTGTCTGCAGTACAAATGAATTCTTGGCCTATTCCCATTCTGTTACCTTTCCCTCTGTAATTATTTGCTCCAAATGGCTTGGTTCCTTTGCCAGTTATCTCCAGTAAATTTAAGCCTTCTCTTGTCTAGTCTGTGTAGCTCCAATTGCAGTCATCCCTATTAGCAGAATTTCCTTTCTGGATTTCTGTGATGGCTAAGTTCTTAGAATACTTTTGGCTACTTTATGACTATAATGTTCTATATGGTTATTGGTATTTTGCTTAAGGATCTTCATCTAAAATCCTATTCTCTCATTGTGTTTTGAGCTTCTCCCCTGTTTCATCATTATCCCTTTCCACTTTGAATTATAGCTTTATGCTTATGTTATATATAGGAGCCTTAACTGTGTAGCTCTGAAATAACCTTCAAATCAGGTAATCCCAAACCACATTGTTCTATTGAAAGTATCAACTTATCCCTCTTGACTCTTATCCTCTTTCCCTACCAGATAAAGTCCTTCAAATTTTATTAATTGCTATCCACAACTTCTCCTCTAGTTGATAAAAATATGCCTGTGGTATATATAAAACTAAAAGGACTGAAAACATTTTCACTACTTGTATCTTGCTATCCATAAAAGAGAACTTCCAACTTCTCAGTTTTTTGTATTATCTTTTGTTTAGTCTCTTCCCACATATCATTTCTTGCCATAACAGAATAATTTTTTATCCATACTCCTAAGAACTTCATTTTATCATGTCCCCATAAATTTGTGCATTGCTGAACCAATTAATGTGTAGGTATATAGTGTACAGCTATTGCCTTTGTTTTATATTCATTAATTTTGTATCCCGAAAAGACTTTATCAGAATGTTCCACATCACTGAAATGTCTTTTTCTGGTTCTATCAGGTATAAAATAATATTATCTGCAAATAAATCCAACTTTTCTTGACAACTGTACCAATTATATCCTTCAGTTCATGAGCCCCTTATTTTCTTTGCCAATTGTTCTAAATATAAAGGAAATAACAAAGGGGAAAGAGGATACCCCTGTCTGGTTACTCTACTCAAACAGAACTTATCAGAGAGGAACCCAATCACTTTAATTGTCACTTCTAATCCCTCATATATCCTCCTAACCAACCTAACATTTTTTTCAGTAAATGCAAATGCTTTTATTACCTTATTCATAAAATCCCAGCTAACTCTGTTGAATGCTTTCTCTGCAACAAGACCCACCAACAACAGGGATATTTTCTTAAATTCTGCTTCCCTCTGGATCATCATTGTTCTATTAATGTTGTCAAATGTTTGCCACCCCCCCACACAAAACCACACTGATAGGTATCTATCAGTTTTCACATCACCTTTATCATTCTTTTAGCCATTATAGACATAAACACTTTATAATCATGGTTTAAAACTGAAATGGGCCTATATGAAGCTGGATCTAATAGGTCTTTACCATCTTTATGTAATACAACCACCACTACTTTCTTCCAGGATGTTGGTGCTTCTCCTCCTTTTGAAATACTGCTAAACAAAACCTTCCAGATCTTATCACTTTCTCCCACCTACCTTCAAAACTTCCACAGACATACCATCTATTTCTTGCAGCTCTTCTGTAGATTGGTTATACATCACTGTTTTTATCGCCTATCCTCCTATATCCTATTGTACTTTATCTTGCTGTCCAAATTTTCTCTGCTTTTTACAGATTTTTATAAAATTTCAGATATTTTTCTAATATCTCTACAGGATCTCTGGTTGTTTTCCAGACATTGTCCCAGTGTTTGGGAATTTTAATGTAGTGAGTTTCAGTTTATTTTTGCAATTTTGCAGCTGTGTTAGCTTAAAGGTTTGCTCATTATTTTATTATATTCATTTCTCTTGTGCTCAGAATACCAGTTTCATGAATATCTTCACGGTGTTGGTAATGTTCATTATATGTTTTAATTATTATATATTATTGTGCATATTTCATTCTCTTCCAAAAATTGTAAAGTGCTTAGGAAATAAGTACTGCAATGAAATTGAAGTTGAAGCCAGTTACAGCTAGGATGCTTTGATCATATATATGCATCAAGGCCTGAAATTCTTCACTGTGGTTCCTAAACATTATTACATTTAAGTTAATGATTTTCAGTGCTTCCAGTAATGGAAGTCAAGAGAGGGAACACAAGCATTTGCAGGTGCTAGGAATGGGAGATAATGTCAGCCTTAAATAAGGAGTGAATGGACGCTCTGACTAATAACAATAAAATGCCTTTATCTATTGTTTCTTTGCTGACTGTGCATTTTTCTCTGTAGACTAGGATAGGATACAAATAAGAATTGGATAGCAAATTCATGATAGCTAGAATAGAAGTGATGTCACAGAACATTGTTTAAACTCTGTGCTCTTTCAGTAGAGCAGAGAACATTGGAATAATTGCTACCTGAAGTGCCTAAGACAAAATACATAACCTGTAATAAAGACATACTCTACAATTCCTTGGCAGTAAAATACAGAGATGTCTGTCAAGAAGGCTGTTTAATACAAAACTGAAAAAACTTTGTTGCAAAGTGTTTGCTATCAAAGCAAACCTAAAAGATCCTAAGACAATGCACTGCTAGCCCCACCATCACACACACACACACACACACACACACACACACACACACACACACTCATTCATTTCTTCTTTCTGTTCTCTGCAACTTGATCCTCTCAGACCTTTTGCTTACTATGTTACATATAACTTCTGTTCTCCTTCAATCGTATTCCTTTTGTTTCATTTGATGTCTCAGCTCACTCACCTACTCTTAAATTTCTATGCCTGCTTCTCAACAGCTTAATTAATTTAGCTCCCTAACCCTGTCCTCTTGCTTCCACTTCTCGTCCGATTTCTCATTCATTGCTTTACTTACCTTTCAAGGCTATCAACCAGGAAATATAAAACAACGAACAAATCCAACATGCCTTCAGAAGAATGTAGAGTCCACTCCAATAGTGCCAAGTACACACATATTTTAATATAACCTTTTTAAAACTATTAAAACAATAACCACAAAGCGCTTTTCATCCCACCAGTGGTGAGACTTCTTCAGGTAAAACCATTAGTGAAATTGAAAACATTTAAATACACTCCACATTCTATGCATTACTCTAATATCCAATGAATGAAGGCTACCCATTACTCATCAAGCATTTGCTGTAACCAATGAAGTTTTCATGAATTAACTGTGTTTTAACCCCAATATATTAATCCTTGTAAAACATCATTAAAATACATTCCTTCCTTTACAAGAAATTATCCATTACATCACATATTCTTAAACAAATTCTTGTAAACTATACCTTTTGAAAAGGATTGGTTTTAAAATATGTATGTGAACATTGCAGTACATTGATATGTGTATAATCATACATGTACATATTTTTATTATTATTCACTGTCTTGTTAAAATAACTAATTGTTAACATCCTACCCTATTGAAAAATAATGGTAATAATATTATTATAAACATGCAACCCCGGTCTGGGTTTTATGAATCACACCTTTGTGCATACATATGTACATAATTATTTGTGACATAGATTGTCTTGGCTACAACCATAAGTTCTAGACATCAACTAAAAAAGAACGCTTATTACCTCTGTGTCTGAGACGCTATAATCCTTTAAGCCAGCAACAAAAATCAGATGAAAAATCTCAACAACGGTCCACAGTGATAAAATGAATTTAATAAGACAAACACAACAATAAAATAACTGATGGTTAAGTGCTTTCACTTGCTCCACGGCAAGCTTCATCAGAACTCTTAAAAACGGACCTTTGAACATTTAAATAAACTATTTGGCACCAAAAGCGCTGTTTGAAAAGTGATGCATTTAAAGACATATAACATATTACAAACCAACATATAACTAATGCACAAGCATAAAAATAAAAACTAAAATGAATTGCTAAGCGTGTCCCTAGCCCAAAATATTCCATAATGCTTTAACAGATGTAAATTCAAGACTTAACATGACAATATAAAAATACATATCAAATATGAAATCTTGTAATATTACGAACCACTGAATAAATATGTATTACGAGTATAGGTAACTTGCTTACTATAAATTGTTCATATTTTAAACTGCTCACATTAAAAAACTATTCATATAAATACTGTTTATATAAAAAATATAAACTGCTCCTATGGGAATAAAAATAAACATAAATAACTTTAATTAATGTACCATACATCACAAAAAATGTACCTACAAATAATATATATTTTTTGATAAATATGTGCAGTCATTCCATAGCTAACAAAGGTTTAATGGAAATAACATCATTTATACCTGGTGGTGTAGAAGAGTCAGTATAAACCACCAGTATTCTTTGTATGACAACAATCTTTTGTAATCCCCCCCGGGTCTACTTGAACACTATCCAATATTGCAAAATTGAAAATATGCCTATCACCACACTTCTTAATGTGTCTGTACAAAGCATTTTTCTCATCTTTGGTTCTAATGCTGTATAAATGCGCATAAATGCGCTTATTGAATTTCCTTTCTGTAACCCAACAATGGCTTATACCTACAGCCCTGTTCAAGGATAGAGGTTATGATGCCAAGATGATGGCCAAAGTTAGTAAAACAGTCATAATAGAGTGGGGAAGTAGGTATAAGCCATTGTTGGGTTACAATTATGAATACATGACTACAAATGCTGACAAAAGTGATCAGATCTCTATTGAAAGTGCATCATATGGTAGAATGTGTGTTTTGGAGTATGGACCATATATAGGGAAAATAAAGAAAATCCTGACTGACAATTGGAACATCATTTTAATTGATCAGGATATAGCCAAAACTCTAGGGACTGGACCACAGTTTGTGTTTAAGATGAGACAGAATATAAAAAATTACCTAGAGAGAGGTAATTGTATAAAGTTTCCCTTAATACACACACAAAAAAATGTGGAAATTGTAAACAATATTATACTATTTTTCAGGAAAGTAGTATAGTGTTAGACAACGTAAACAGAACCAGAATTAGATTTCAACAAGGAAATTGTAATACCAGAATGATTATATATTTAGCAAAATGTATGGTCTGTTCAGGATTTTACATTGGAAAAACAGAACGAAAATTCAGTAAGCGCATTTATACAGCATTAGAACCAAGGAGGTCAGTTTTTTAGAGTTCTGATGAAGCTTGCCGTGGGAGCAAGTGAAAGCGCTTAACTGTCAGTTATTTTATTGTTGAGTTTGTCTTATTAAATTCATTTTATCACTGTGGACCGTTGTTGAGATTTTTCATCTGATTTTTGTTGCTGGCTTAAAGGATTATAGCGTCTCAAGACACAGAGGTAATAAGCGTTCTTTTCTAGTTTTTGGTTCTGCAGTCTACAGAACATTTATTTTACATTGCGTTTGGAGTGTAAGTTCTAAACATCAAATTTATATGCCCTCTCGTGATCCCCCTAGGTCAAGTGAAAGCTCACAACTTGTACTTAAGTAATTCCTTTGCATATGGAAGTATACATTTTTTACAAAATTACTGATGGGCACTGTATCATCGATTATGACCTACCTTTGTGCTTCCTCACATTTATTACCTTAAGCTTTTTAATTTCAATATACATGTAATGGAATAAGTTTCAGAGGACCCTGTGAGTTCACCCATCATGCTGACAAAAAACAGTGATGTTGGCAATCTCACACTGCTTATAGGAGCATTGAGTCAATGAGTGGAGGACATTGCATCGAGACTGGACTTTATCATGAAGGCTACACCAATTTCACATTTACCTCACCCTCCTTGTAAATCCCCACAGGGATTCAACCAAAATTTGGGCCAGAGTGACAGTAGGAGTAATTCAACTGAGAATGGAAACAGGACTGTTCACAATACAATATTCAACATAGAACCAGAGGAACAACTGAGGTCGCAGGAACACCCTTCAACTAATGAACTTGTTTCTACAGCTGCAAGTCAGGCAGTACCCTAAGGGCTTATTGGGGCTCCGTTATTGAATACATGGCTGAAGGAGCCTTTGTCTATTCAAACACCGACTGTAAGTAAGGAAATGGAGCAGGCAGCTAGGGGGATGCTGAAGTTCAATATTTGTTAAAACAGTTTTACCAGAGACTTTTGAAATACAAAAAACTACAACTGGAAATTGTGCATTTCCATGAATGTATGAGTGAGAATATAACACCGAAGGGGCTAAGGGTGTGGCAGTTTCCTACAGGTCTAGTGGAAGGATCCGAGTTCCATAAAGATTTATTGAAGTTGTTTGACAAACACGGCTATGAACTACTGGAGGTGATGTGTAAACAGTACTAGCAGTTTGCAGACAATTTAATAGAGGGCGCTACGGTGTTGGACAACAAAATAAAGGACTTTCATAGATATAAGTTCGACTATGAAAGGTCTTTCACTAGCATAGACCAACACATAGCCAAATTGAAGAGCATGAAGCTGAAAAAGCTCAATAGGGACCGACACGCCTACAAAATGGGCTCTGCCTATCAGAAACCAGCATCATCACAAACTGGGTCAGTGATTGGCCAAACAGACCTTATCTATTGATAATTCAGCCAGTCACGGAAGTAATAATTATAGAAGAGAACGTCAGTAAAATGGCTGCTTCCAACAGAGACATGAGGGTTCAAAACCGTTGAATAAAAGCACAAACAAGGCACAACATGGAAGGGGGCCGAATAATTTAAGCAACGAACAATCGAACATGGATAATTATATAGAAGAGGAATTCCAAAATTTTTGGCAGCCAGCCGTAACTTACAACTTGAAGCAATGGACTACCAGGACTTATTACAACAGCAAGAACAAATAGAGCCATTAAGCAATCCTGCAGTAAGTGACTTTTGTGCTTGTGAGATTATTCACAATACTGAGAAGGACTTTAAATTGTTTAATGTTTCAGATTTAAGTATTAATTCAATGTTAGTCAATTTATAGCCAAGGGACATACTTTTGTACCAACTTGTAGAGCAGATTTGTCCAACACACTGACAGATTTAAAACTATTTATGAGAAAATTAAATTTGACAGTATTATTGGGGCAGAACAACCAAGTTCTGAATATATTTCACATTGCTAGCACCTACAGCCCACCATTACATCCTACACTAGCACTGCATGAGCAGATATGTGAGTTAGACATAATTAATTATCTGAATAGTAGTAGGTACCTGTATGGTGAATCAAGTAACATTACCAAAGCAGAAAAACAAGCATTGGCCTTACTTAAACAAGCCCCTGTTAAGTTAATGTAGCCCTAAAAAGAGGGCAGGCTAGTAATTATGAATTGTGAAGACTATGTAATTAAAATGTCTAAGATCTTGGAGAGTAAGTTATATGCTGAAGTTTCAAGAAATGAGCTTAATACAGCTTATAGGATGATACGAGCATTATTGAATGACATGTTCATCGAGGGGAAAATAGATTTGAACCAATTTAATTACCTAAATATACCAGCACCCAAAATTCCCATACTATTCGGAATACCCAAAATACACAAGATATAATACCACACACTTGAAGGAAATCAGGTTCAGCCTCTACAAAATCCAAACTTTTTATTAATCCACAAGGAGACAATATAACTTTTCTTTTCATCATTGTTTATATTTTTTATAACATATACAAGCTTGTAATACAAGTGGTATTGTTTACATTGAGTAGTTTGATGTAGTTATTCATTAGTACTCTTAATTTTTAGTGAACATGCCTTAAGCACAACAACTATAATTCTGAATTTGCGTTATAATATTTATGATGCTTTTTGCACCTTATATACATGTCTCAGATACGTTAATACCCCATACATCTCACACATACCCTTCACATTATTTAAGTAATACATGTTATGATTTATTTAATGTTATTATCAGTCGCACAGATGAATTTGCTACACATTGAACAGTCATGATATATTATAAAGCTATTCACGTCATATACGCTTTTTAAAACAAGTTTTTTAGCATTTGTCTGCTTCATATTTTATTTGTTTGTCCGCGCTCTATTTACTGTTAGATAAGAGGCGCATTAACATATATATATACCTAATATGTTTGCTTTGAGTATGTCTTTTTAAAAGTCAAGTATTTATTTTATTTCAATTAATCAATTAAAAGGTTTTCCCGCGTTCAGCGGATGTATATAAACCTTACAGCTGAGTTTGGTAAATTATCTGATGAAGCGTGGATGAACCACGCGAAAGCGCTCATCTTTTACCTTCATTAAAAGTTTTTGCATTTTCCAGAGTTGCCATTGTGTTTCGTTCAGCTATTTGCACTTCATTTGGATTATTGCCTGCTCCTCCGTGTTTTGATACTTCACTACTTCATTACATTAAATTGTGAAGACTATGTAATTAAAATGTCTAAGATCTTGGAGAGTAAGGTATATGCTGAAGTTTCAAGAAATGAGCTTAATACAGCTTATAGGATGATACGAGCATTATTGAATGACATGTTCATCTAGGGGAAAATAGATTTGAACCAATTTAATTACCTAAATATACCAGCACCCAAAATTCCCATACTATTCGGAATACCCAAAATACACAAGATATAATACCACACACTTGAAGGAAATCAGGTTCAGCCTCTACAAAATCCAAACTTTTTATTAATCCACAAGGAGACAATATAACTTTTCTTTTCATCATTGTTTATATTTTTTATAACATATACAAGCTTGTAATACAAGTGGTATTGTTTACATTGAGTAGTTTGATGTAGTTATTCATTAGTACTCTTAATTTTTAGTGAACATGCCTTAAGCACAACAACTATAATTCTGAATTTGCGTTATAATATTTATGATGCTTTTTGCACCTTATATACATGTCTCAGATACGTTAATACCCCATACATCTCACACATACCCTTCACATTATTTAAGTAATACATGTTATGATTTATTTAATGTTATTATCAGTCGCATAGATGAATTTGCTACACATTGAACAGTCATGATATATTATAAAGCTATTCACGTCATATACGCTTTTTAAAACAAGTTTTTTAGCATTTGTCTGCTTCATATTTTATTTGTTTGTCCGCGCTCTATTTACTGTTAGATAAGAGGCGCATTAACATATATATATATACCTAATATGTTTGCTTTGAGTATGTCTTTTTAAAAGTCAAGTATTTATTTTATTTCAATTAATCAATTAAAAGGTTTTCCTGCGTTCAGCGGATGTATATAAACCTTACAGCTGAGTTTGGTAAATTATCTGATGAAGCGTGGATGAACCACGCGAAAGCGCTCATCTTTTACCTTCATTAAAAGTTTTTGCATTTTCCAGAGTTGCCATTGTGTTTCGTTCAGCTATTTGCACTTCATTTGGATTATTGCCTGCTCCTCCGTGTTTTGATACTTCACTACTTCATTACATTAAATTGTGAAGACTATGTAATTAAAATGTCTAAGATCTTGGAGAGTAAGATATATGCTGAAGTTTCAAGAAATGAGCTTAATACAGCTTATAGGATGATACTAGCATTATTGAATGACATGTTCATCGAGGGGAAAATAGATTTGAACCAATTTAATTACCTAAATATACCAGCACCCAAAATTCCCATACTATTCGGAATACCCAAAATACACAAGATATAATACCACACACTTGAAGGAAATCAGGTTCAGCCTCTACAAAATCCAAACTTTTTATTAATCCACAAGGAGACAATATAACTTTAAAATAAAATATACAGACATTAATGGCTTGCATAACATTTGTTGTAATGTGAGAACATCCCAATTTAGGAAGTTTAATAAAATACACAATACAAGGTGCATACATCAAAATGCACTATAATATACAATTTAAAATTTGTTGATCTAAAAATATATATCAGTTATATCTAATAATAACATAGTATAATGAAATACACTCATACACTTGTAGAGGGATATGGTATATGCCCACATATAAAAATAGAAACAAAAATACACATATCTAAGAAAATATATAAACACATATTTGTTGATCATATGGAAATGATTAACCTTCGGATTATATAATATAAGACTATATATATTATATTAATATAGTCTAAGCTGCTGTGACATTACAAGTTTGCTGCTCTCATCTTCAATACTGGTGCGATGGAAATGATGTCATTAAGCCCTGGGGGTCTATTTGCTTCAAGAATTATTTGCTAAATCAATTCTTTATATTCAATTGATGTCTCCCACAGGCCACCTCTGACATCCTTATCCACCACTTCCAACACAAAAAAATTATATATTGCCTTTGGGCAACTAGCTTTATGTCTGTATAATGCATTTTTAACACAATTAGTCCTGATCTCATAATTGTGTTCATAAACTCTATTCTTGAGTTTTCTCTCTGACTTACCAACATAGAAAGCCTCACAGATCCTACATAAAGCAATGTATACAATGCCCATCGTTTCACAATTTGCAAAACTTTTACTCTCAATAAGAAAATTCCTACTAGGAATATATATTGTATTTTTAGCCAGAATAAATGAACATTGAGAGCACCTACCACATTTGTACGTACCAATTTTTCCAGATTTTATCACTCCCATCTGTCTGTTGTTCTCTAATATTGACTTTATACATCTCCCTTTTCTGTAAGTGCATTTCAATGGTTGTTGGAATAGGCATCTAAGATCCGATAATTTTCCAAACCTTGCCCATTCTTCTTCCAACATTTTCCTAATTTTCCCCACTTTGCCACTGAAGTCAATTACCAAATTACCATCTACTTCAGTCCTTTTCTGTTGTTTATTAGCAAACCATTCCTTACCTAGGCCTAAGATAGGTTTAAATTTGGTTGCCCTACCTTGATTTACTTCTTCAGAGATCGCAGCAATAAGATCTGAGGGGTAATTACATTCCTTAAACATTTTGTACAATAATGCACATTCATCATCAAAATCACATTCCCTGGATGTCATACGACTAGCTCTTACATACTGCCCTTTCACCACACTCTTCTTCTGATAGTGGGGATGGGCACTGTGATAGGATAAGTATGAGTATGAAAATGTGTCTTTTCTAAAAATCCTTGAAAAGAAACCCCTTTCTTCTTTGCCAATATAAATATCTAAATATATAAGGGTTGTTTATCCATCTGGTACGTGAACTTTAGGAACTCAGTTGACTGTGAAATATACTCGATGAATAATTTGAATTCTCCCTCAGAACCTATCCATAAAAAACACATATCATCTAGAAAGTGTTGGTACAAGTTCCAACAGTGCTTAAATGGGGAATTAATAATATATTTTTCTTCCCATGCACTTAAAATGATGTTAACATAAGTTGGGGCACATCTGGCACCCGTAGCAATACCTTGCACCTGCTTTATAAATTCACCTTCATAGAAAATGAAATTATTACTAAGCACCAAATCCATCAAGGTCATGATTAGGTAGAAATCATTATTATTAAATTTACCATAATCCAAAAGGGCTTGCTCAAACCACTTCATACCCTCAACATGTGGAATAGAGGAGAACAGGTCCACTATATCAATAGATGTTAAGTTGTCAATCTCGCCTTCATTCTTGCTGGATGGGTTCGGAGCCGATCCTCGGCTCCGACTCGGCACGCTCTTAGCTTGAGAACTCCTTTTACCAGCTCGAGGCAACCCTATATCCCATGATGCAAGGCGGGACTACCTCAGATCTCGTTTGCCGCTTAGCGAAAGAGGTCTCCTTTTTGCCAGCAGAGGTAAGTTAATTCTTCAAGAAAGCTTAGTCAGGGGTTTATTTCTCCCTTTTTCCCCTTTTATAGTGTGTAGTTCTCTACAGCCCACCCTATTTCCCTTATAGTTAAAAACTTTAAATTCTTTTTTATAAGTTTAAAACAAGTTTTCAGTTAGGCCTAGACCCCTTTGCTTAATCCCTATCTGTGTGTCTGTGTGTTTGGGGATTAATTGTGTGGTTGTTGGGGTGTGTGTGTGACTTTCTCCTCTAGGACTATGTCCAAGGAAGGCAAGGTCTCAGGCTTCAAGAAGTGTGACCAGTGCTGTCAGAAAATGTCTCTGACAGACGGTCACACTTCTTGTGTTTACTGCCTGGGGCCTTTGCACCTGCAGGACTCCTGTGCTTTGTGTCATTCTTTTAGCCAGAGAGTCCTGCAGGAAAGGAGGAATAAATTAATCCTCCGTGGCTTACTTAAGCCAGAAGGTTCTCCCTCTAAAACAGGGTCCAGTAAACCTTCTAAGCCTCCGAAGGTTCAGGCTACAGTGTCTAAGCCTCCTCCGGTGGCTCCGGCTCCGTCGGAGCCGAAATCGGCTCCGGCTGGAGCCGATATTTCTGTTTCTAAAGTAGTGGGGTCGGCTCCGATCGGTTCCGACACCCAATCTACTGTTGCCTTGTCGGCTCCGGCTGGAGCCGACACCTTATCCAGTATCGGAGCCGAGAAACCTTCGGCTCCATCTGGAACTCAGGGGACTTCGGCTCCGATGACTTCGTCCCGAAAGAGATCTCGGTCCCCTTCGTTGGAAAGTATCCATTCGGCTCCGAGATCTCCTCTTTTGTCGGAGCGGAGTCATCGGAGCCATTCTTCGAGATCTTCCAGGCTGTCTGACCTCGACTTAGAGAGGGTGGTAAGCAGACTGCTGAAGTCTCAGGCACTAGTCCAAATGCTCCATAGCCCGTCTCAGCAGACTGCGGCTATTGCTTTACCCCTTGAACTTCCTCCTCCGACTCTCCTCCAGAGTTCGGAGCCGGTGCTTCTCGGGACAGTGACCGTGTCGGCGCCGGAGCCGATACATCCCTCTTCGGCTCCGTCGTCCTCGGCTCCGATCTCTTCCATGATACCTTCCTTGGAGGGATCCGGTCGTCGAGTTTCCCTTGTCGGCTCCGAGGGGGCTAGTGGCATCGGACCCTTGTCTGACCCCGCTCTCCCTCTCGGGGCTTCGGCTTTGGTAAGCTCGGCACCGACATCGGCCTCAGAGCCTTCCCTCTCATTGGAGCCGGGAATTCCTATTTCTTCGGAACGGGAGTATTCCGGCCTCCCTGGGAGGGGAGCCTTCGAGGTGATGAGGAGTGTCCTGGCGCCTGAGCCAGGTCAACGGTCCATCCCTGTAGCTCCTCCCTCTTCGGTGCCTGTAGACGCCTCTTGCCAGCCTCTTGCTCCCAGGCCCAGGGATCCATCGCCCCAGGTTTCCCCATTGGGAATATCCTCCTCTTCCGAGGTTTCCCCTGATCCTGCAGGGGAACCTCCTCGGAAGAGGACGTGTAAGAGGAAACACACGGACTCCCCCGAGTCGACAACATCTGATACCGACTTAGATGAGTCGGAGGGTTCCCCACGGTCCCCCTCTGAGGATGTCTCTTTTTCAGACATCCTTGAGCTCCTCAAACAGAGGGGGAATTGGCCCTCCATTGATCCCTCCGAGGATGAGTCGGTATACCTGGAGGCTTTTGGATCCCGACCCTCCACCTCCTGGGTGTCTCCGCCTTCGACCCACTTATGCAGGTAGTGGCTCGAAAGGCGTGGGCAGCTCCAGATTCTGTGGAACCGGTCCCCAGGAGACCATCCAAATTTATTACGGCCCCTGCAGACAAGCAGTTTCTTTCCAAGGGCGTCTCTGTGGATGCTATGGTGGTGGCGGCGGCCACCAAGAAGGAACTTGCGGATCCTTCAGTACCTGTCCATCCTCCTAACAAAGATTCTAGGACCATGGACAGGTATGGAAAGTGGATGTTTTCTTCAGCGACCTTTGCCATGCGTTCACTGAATTACCTCTGTCACTTCACCAGGCTTCAAAGAGATATTCTCAAGGAACTAGGTGAAGTGGTCCAGGATCCTTCTGCTGCTGGGGCACAGGATAAGATTGCCTCACAGCTAGCAATCCTGAATTCATTGACCAACTCCTCCATGCGGCTCATATCCTATGCGGCCGATGGAGCGAGCAGGGCCGCAAGCACAGGAGTGGCTCTTAGACGTCAAGCCTGGATGTGGCTTTGTAATTTTGCGGACCCCTTTAAGGCGTCCTTCACCAATACCCCCTTTGACGGTTTGGCTTTGTTCGGACTGCAGGTGAAGGAAACCTTGACCAGGTGTGAGCAGGACGGCAAAACTCTTTCTGCCGTTGGAGTCCATTTTTCCACCCCTTCCAGACCCTACCCCAAGGGTCAGAAGGGAGGAAAGATGTGGTTCCGCAAAGCCCAAGGAGCTGCGCCGGACACACGTGGGCAGTTTACCCCCAGAGGCAGAGAAGGTAACAATAATAGACGCCGCCCTAGGGGCAGAGGGGGTCCTCAGAACCAGGGCAACAGAGAGTCTCTCCCTGAGAAGCCCTTTCAGCATCCCTGAGGTGTTGCCCGACTGTCCACCCTTGGAGGCAGTCGGGGGAAGGATTTCGCTGTACCCAATAGCCTGGCGTTCCCTTTCACAAGATATGTGGGTACAGTCAATAATATCCGAGGGTTACAAAATCCCCTTCGAAAGGTATCCCGTACCTTACCAATCCCTTCCAGACATCTCACCCGGTCAAAGGGATTTGGCAGAACAGGAGGTTACAAAGCTCCTACAAAAAAGAGCCATTCAGAAGGTTCCAGCAGACCAAGTAGGATCCGGCGTCTACTCCAGATTCTTTTGGTCCCCAAAAGGACGGGAGATTGGAGACCTATACTAGACCTAAGCAATCTAAACAGATTTGTCAAGAAGGCAAGATTCCGGATGGTCACGCTTCAGTCCATTTTGCCCTTTCTGGGCAAGGACAACTGGATGTGCTCGATAGACCTTCAGGACGCGTACTATCACATAAAGATCCACAGGCGCTCCAGAAGGTTTCTCCGCTTTCGGCTAGGGACCAGTCATTACCAGTTCAGAGCCCTGCCCTTTGGCCTCACTTCAGCCCCCAGAGTGTTTACCAAATGTATGGCAGTGGTCGCAGCTCACCTGAGACGTCAAGGATTCCAGGTGTTTCCTTATTTGGACGACTGGCTCCTCTCCGCCACCACCAAGCATCAACTTCTTCAGACCAGGGACTTCACTCTACAGCTTTGCAAAAGTTTGGGAATTACAGTGAATTTCGAAAAATCTTCTCTGCGGCCTTGCCAATCTATCACCTTTATAGGCGCAGAATTAAACACTGTCAAGTTGTCAGCCAGACTAACAGATCAAAGAATCTTGGACATCCAAAAATTTGTTCGAGTGTTATTGCAGAGCAGCAGAGTCAAAGCAAGATTGGTTCTAAAAGTTCTAGGTCTTATGGCTGCGGCCATTGTTCTTCTACCTCTGGCTCGCTTCCACATGCGTCTACTGCAGTGGATGTTATTCACTCAGTGGTCATTCCACAGTCTTCCGATGAAACACGAGATCTTAGTCACACAATCGTGCAGAGCTCATCTAAACTGGTGGATATCTTCCCCTCTACTTCACCAGGACCGACCCTTTGTTCCCCCTCCTCCGGTTTCCACAGTCACTACGGATGCCTCTCTGATCGGGTGGGGGGGGCATTATCAGGGCAGGATGGTCCACGGGATGTGGCAACCCATAGAATACCATCTGCACATAAATGTCCTGGAGATGAGAGCGGTGCTTTTAACGTTGCAAGCCTTCAACGACTTTCTTCCCGCGGGGACTATTGCAGTGCAAACGGACAACATGTCCGTCGTCTGGTACATCAACAAGCAGGGCGGGACCAGGTCCTATCCTTTGTGTCGAGAAGCTCTCAGACTTTGGCAATGGGCAATCTCCTCTCATCGGTTTCTGATAGCAACGCACATCCCCGGCAGGTCCAACCTCTTGGCGGACAGGCTGAGCAGATCCATTCTCATGCCTCACGAGTGGTCTCTCAATCAATCTGTAGTGGACCAGATTTTTCTGAAGTGGGGAGCACCTTGTTGCGATCTTTTTGCTACACCCAAAAACAACAAGTGCCCCGACTTCTTTACACTTTTTCCCCTACCAGGCCAACCCCTGAGAGACTCTCTAATACAGGATTGGCCCCGGGGACTTCTTTACGCTTTTCCACTTTTTCCTTTGATTCCACAAGTCATTCAGAAAGCCACCGTTTTGAGGGCCAAATTGATTCTCATTGCCCCTTACTGGCCTCGACAAATTTGGTTCCCGACTCTGCATCGTCACCTCCTGGTGCGACCTTGGCATCTGGACCCAGTTCCGGATCTTTTGACCCATCAGTCAGGTCAACGGCACCGGGCCATTCATTCTCTCAACCTCACTGCTTGGTTGCTCCACTTCCTTCCCTAGCCAGGCTTCCTATGATCTCTGATCCAGTCAGAGATATTTTAGTAGCTTCCTTAAAGTCGTCCACCAGAACTGTGTATGCTAGCAAGTGGCGACGTTTTTCCATTTGGGCAAGCTCCAGACACATTGACCCTTTTACTGCTCCTGTGCATTCTGTCTTAGATTTCCTGGCTGAAGTTTTTCAGTCAGGGTCTTCCTCTTCAACGGTTAAAGTCCAACTGGCGGCCATTTCCAAGTATCATGTCGGATTTCAAGATCATAACATTATGTCACATAGGCTATGCAAAGCCTTTCTAAGAGGAGTTTTTCTTCTCAAGCCGCCAATAAAACGTCCTCCTCCACAATGGGATCTGAATTTAATGTTGGCATCCTTGATCTTACCACCTTTCGAACCGTCTGCCTCATGTTCCTTAAAGTTATTGACTTGGAAAACTATTTTCTTACTGGCGATCACTTCAGCCAGAAGGGTTTCCGAAATTCAAGCTCTCTGTATTCGTTCCCCTTACTTGATTTTTCACAAGGACAGGGTATCCTTAAGAACTAACCCATCCTTTCTTCCTAAAGTTGTTTCTCAAACTAATATCAATCAATCTATTGAACTACCAGTCTTTTTCCCAAACTTCTCGAACAGAGCTGAACAAAAGCTTCACTTTTTGGATGTCCATCGTCAAATCAGGTACTATTTGCATAGAACTAAACAGTTCAGGAAAGCGGACCAGTTATTTGTTTCCTATGCAGAAAACAGGAAAGGTCTTCCAGTTTCTAAGGTGACCTTATCTAGGTGGTTATCTTCCACCATTTCTTATGTGTATTCCCTCAGGGGCAAGCAACTACCTTCTAAACCGAAAGCACATTCAACTAGGAGTCTATCCACTTCTGCAGCCTTTCAGGATAGGCTACCCATTGATACCATTTGTGCAGCAGCTACTTGGGCCACACCTCATACCTTTGTCTCTCATTATAAATTAGATTTGGCCTCCAGAGACAGGGCCAGTTTTGGTTCCACAGTTCTCAAGAGTCTGTTCCATTGAGCCACCCGGGATACAGGTGCTAGGGACGCGGTCCCATCCAGCAAGAATGAAGGCGAGATTGACAACTTAACATTTAGAAGTTATGTACATACCATAACGTTCCATGTTAGTTGTCTTCTCTCGCCTTCTTTCTTGTGTCCCTCCCTCCTTCCCCCTGGCCTGGACAGATCTTGAAAAGTCTCCTCTTCTCAGGTTGTTCTCTCCTGACTCTTAGGTAGGAGAGTCATTTCTTAGGAGTTGTTGTTTCCTGGTTGTTCTAGGTTTATCCTTAGCAGGGTATGTTAGCTACCAAACGAGATCTGAGGTAGTCCCGCCTTGCATCATGGGATATAGGGTTGCCTCGAGCTGGTAAAAGGAGTTCTCAAGCTAAGAACGTGCCGAGTCGGAGCCGGGGATCGGCTCCGAACCCATCCAGCAAGAAAGAAGGCGAGAGAAGACAACTAACATGGAACGTTATGGTATGTACATAACTTCTAATTATGAACATTACCTCTTTCAAAAATACTTCCGACGTTAGATTAGCCAATAAGGACCATGAATCTTTAACTACCGCATTACCTGATAGTGACATATCCTTTAACTTTTCATCAAGCCATTTAGCTATAGGCGCTGTCACGGAATTAGCAGAAGCAACAATCGGTCTCATAGGTGGGTCATTGATGTTCTTATGGACCTTAGGCACCCCAAAAATGATAGGAGTCATGGGTTTTTCCACCTCTAAAAACTTGTACGTCTGCATATCAATAGAGCCTTCTAGCAACATATCATATAGGACCATTGCTACCTTCCTATTACCAATATTAACCTCGTTAAGTGAGGCTCTAACATATTTTGTGTCATCGCTGAGGAGCTCCATCATTTTGGCTTCATATATCACTTGGTCCATAATTATCATTCCCCCACCTTTATCCGGCTTGCACACTCTAATAGTGGTGTCATTACTTAACTTTTTAAGCAATAGAAACTCTTCCTTGGTCATATTATATCCAACCCTATCCTTGGCCAATTCCATCCTGATTTTATTTTCCATCAATAATTCGAAATTTTTCATCTGGGGGTGGAGGGGTGGGTTAAATGTGCTTTTACGCCTTAACTCATTATTGATGTTCCCACAATGCTGTCCTTGGAATAAAATTTCAAAATTTTTCTTCCTTAGAAATAATTTTAAATCAATCAATAATCTGGTAAGGTCCGCTTTCTTATTAGGGACAAATTTAAAGCCCTTGGAAAAAAGAGAAAACCAAGTCTCATCAATGTCCACTGACCTATAATTGAAAATATTATATCCATTATAATTCCACACATGGCCATCTACCTTTATATTGTCAAGTCTTTCTACCACTGCACTTGTTCTCTGCTGTGATTCTGATTGCGATTCTGGTTGTAGAAGCCCATTTGGCGGCCTCGCCCCCTCCCCCTCCCCCCTGTCTGAAAGTTTTTTTGAAAAGCATTAGTTTGCTGATAGTTCTTAATTCTTTCTGACCTTCTTAACTGTGGAAATTCTGTTTCATCATCCAAAAAAACATCATTATCAATAATAATTTTTTTGTGTTGGAAGTGGTGGATAAGGATGTCAGGGGTGGCCTGTGGGAGACATCAATTGAATATAAAGAATTGATTTGGCAAATAATTCTTGAAGCAAATAGACCCCCAGGGCTTAATGACATCATTTCCATTGCACCAGTCTTGAAGATGAGAGCAGCAAAGTTATAATGTCACAGTAGGCTAGACTATATTAATATTATATATATAGTCTTATACCATATAATTCGAAGGTTAACCATTTCCATATGATTAATAAATATGTGTTTATATATTTTCTTAGATATGTGTATTTTTGTTTCTATTTTTATATGTGGGCATATACCATAACCCTCTACAAGTGTATGAGTGTATTTCATTATACTATGTTATTATTAGATATAACTGATATATATTTTTAGATCAACAAATTTTAAATTGTATATTATAGTGCATTTGATGCATGCACCTTGTATTGTATATTTTATTAAACTTCCTAAATTGGGATGTTCTCACATTACAGCAAATGTTATGCAAGCCATTAATGTTTGCATATTTTGTTTTAAAGTTATATTGTCTCCTTGTGGATTAATAAAAAGTTTGGATTTTGTAGAGGCTGAACCTGATTTCCTTCAAGTGTGTGGTATTATATCGGAGTTTTTGTTTACACTTGAATCCTTTTGCTATTATTTGTCAAAATACACAAGAGCCTGTATGATCCACCCATGACACCCCTATTGGACGCCAGGAATAGTCTTACATATTCCTGTGCAAAACTTGTGGATCATCTACTAAAGAAATATGTTAAGGAAGAGGGACAACTATGCGAGGACTCTTGGAGTTTTTTGGCCAACATCAATGAACTGGAATTTGATAAAGACCTGAATTTCCTGACAGTAGACGTCAATGACTTGTATTCATCAATCCCCCGCCAAGATGGTGGAGAATGGGTCAGTAACATATTATGGAAGAAAGGGGCACCAGTAGAAGAAATTATACTCATTGAGGAAATACTGGACATTATCCTATCTTATAATTTCATCATGTTCAATGATAAATTTTACCTCCAGAAAATAGGGGTAGCAATGTGCTCCCCATGTGGGGCCAGTTTAGCAAACCTTGTGATGGCCTACTTGGAGGAAGAGTATGTGAAGAAACCAGGGTAGACCCCCCCCCACCATATCCATTTCTACACCTGCTTTTTAGATGACATTTTTGTGTTAATTGAAGGGGACGAAACTCAAACTGGTGAACTAATAACATACTTTAACAATACCACACACTTCTTACCTTTTACTTCTAATTTTGGGAGAGGAAACATAACATACCTAGATGTAAACCTAAGTAAAGATTACAAAAACCGTTGCTGTTCAGCAACTATTTACAGGAAAGAAACATATTCAAATAAATTCTTACATTTCAGTAGTTGCCACTCCCTTCACCAAAAGAGATATGTGGTGAAGTGACAACTAGTAAGAGCAACAAGGATGGTAACTATGGATATCAAATTTGTCACTGAATGTAAAAAACTAAAAGTGATGTTTTCTAGTAGGGGTTACCCTAATGATTTATTGAACCAACTACTGGAAGAAGTCAAGGACAAAAGATCAAAGGGTTTTTATAAACCAATATTGGACAGGAAAAACACAGTCATAGAATTGAATACTAATTCAGGTACATGGTGATATAATTGAATACTAATTCAGGTATGAACAATTTTGTCCAGGGTAGTCTGATTACACCTTTTAGTATAGATGGGTATGAAGTCATGGCCATCATTAACAAGAACTGGGATGTTATTAGGAATGACCCAACTATGAGGTCCAGATTCCAAGGCCCACCCAGATCGGTGTTTAAACAAGGTCAAAATTTCAAAAACATTTTAGAATCTAAAAATACAATATCTAAGTATGGGAATAGAAATGGAATGTTCAAATGTAATATGTGCCATTACTGTTCATATATGACAACTGGGTCATCATTCACCATCAGAGACAGGGAATATAAGACCAAACACAGACTAAACTGTCAGTCTAAAGCTGTGGTCTATGTAGCTCAATGCCAGCAATGTCTGGCATTCTACATAGGAAAGACTGACAGGAAGTTTAGAGAAAGAGTTTATGAACACCTGTACAAAATAAAAAAGGGGAACTTGGAGAATGCCTTGAGTAGACATAGAGAAGAACAGAGTGATCACAACTTTAAGTTCAAGGCAATAGACAGTGTCATCCCTGATGGAAGAGGGGGACCAGAATCCCTGTATTTGGAAAGATTAGAACTGATTTGGCAACTCAGGACAAAAGCTTGTGTGTACCCCAGTTTAAATTAAATTTATTCCATTACATGTATATTGAAATTAAAAAACTTGTTAAGATAATAAATGTGAGCAAGCCCAAGGGTAGGTCACAATCAATGATACAGTGCCCATTAGTAATTTTATAAAAAATGTATACTTACATATGCAAAGGAATTACTTAAGTACAAGTTGTGAGCTTTCACTTGACCTAGGGGGATCACAAGAGGGTGTATAAGTTTGATGTTTAGAACTTAGGTTGTAGCCAAGTAAATTTATGTCACAAATAATTACGTACATATGTATGCACAAAGGTGTTGATTCATAAAACCCAAACCGAGGTTGCAAGTTTATAATAATATTACTACCATTATTTTTCAATAGGGTAGGATGTTTTAATAATTAGTTATTTAGCAAGACATTGAATAATAAAAATATGTATGTGTATGATTATATATATACTTAGTAATGTACTGCAATGTTCACATACAAATATTTTAAAACCAATCCTTTTGAAAGCTATAATTTACAAGAATTTGTTTAAGAATATGTGATGTAATGGATAATTTCTTGTAAAGGTAGGAATGTATTTCAATGATGTTTCACAAGGATTAATATATTGGGGTTAAAACAGAATTAATTCATGAAAACTTCATTGATTACAGCTACTACTTGATGAGTAATGGGTAGTCTTCATCCATTGGATATTGGAGTAATGGATAGAATGTGGAGTGTATTTAAATGTTTTCAGTTTGACTAATGGTTTTACCTGAAGAAGTCTCACCACTGGTGGGATGAAAAGTGCTTTGTGGTTATTGTTTGAACAGTTTTAAAAGTTTATATTAAAATACATGTGTACTTGGCACTATTGGAGTGGGACTCTACATTCTTCTGCAGGCGTGTTGGATTTGTACCTTTTAAGGCTAGACAAATTTATTTTCATGTGTGACCTAGGACCATTGTCTGGTTTTGTAATTTGCTCAAAATGATAAAGCTTGGAAGTAGAAATTAAAGAAAACAAACCCAGGGCTACAAAAGGAAGCTGATTAACATCTTGTAACGTAACCCTTTGAGCTGAATTGCCAGACTATCATTTTTTATGGCAGGATATCGTGTTCAGTGCACAACTCATGTACTGTCTTTCGGCTTTTCTCAGTTAGGGGTCATCACAGTGAATCTCTGGTCCACAGATTGATTGTCAGTGAAGTGTTTACAGTGTCGAGTTGCCAGCGCAGCTCCCAACCTTCACAGGAGGCACACACACACACACACACACACACACACACACACACACACACACACACACACACACACACACACACACACAAGCACACGTACACGCGCACATGCACACACGCACACGCCCGCATGCACACACAGGCATGCACCTAACTGGATGTCTTTAAAACTCACTGAACCACATGGAGGACATGCAGACTCCACACAGAAGGTGTTCCAGCCGAGAATCGAACCAAAGAACCTCTCTCTGTGAGGAGACAACACTAACTGATGTGCCACTGTGGCCACTTATACATTCAGTACTGTACTTTTCTTTTTTGATAATAATTGATTGTAGATGTGTCTATGTATAACCAGACTGCACTGGTATTTCTAATATTTCTCAAAGAAGCTAATTGCTTTTCTGCAGTAGATGAACTGTTAAATTAACTTGTATTGACAGGTGTATGTGCACTGTATTTCACAACTGTAACGTTTTGTACTTATTTCTCCAGTAGGAAGATACCTTGGTCTAGTGAGACCTGCTTGGTCAACAGATTGTTTTAAATCAATAAATGAATAGCTGCCTGTGTAACTAAATAAGTTGACAGGTATGTCAAAATAACTGCAGTATAAAATGTAGCTGTTTTGGTGCCATCTTGTTTTAGGTCTATTGATCTGATATTGTCAATTTTTATTCATTTCTTCAACAGATGGTGTTTGGATCTGGCACTCGGATTCAACTCGGTCATTACACTAGCTCATGGCCACCAACAAACCCTTGTGCTCCTTTTCTACCCATGATGCCTATGCCTAATGTCCCTCAGAAAAAGAACAAACTAATCTTAAAGGGTATGTTGCCAACTCCATTCTCTGAAGCCTGATCTGGAGTTCAATCTCCAAAAATTAAAGCCAAGGACCCTTCAAAAAGGTCCAGATTTGTAGATTCTTTGGCTTATACTTCCTTGGAGTCAAAGAAAAGGAGGGAGAAATTGGATAAAAAATCTTCTGGTATCCAACCATCTTCAGATCTGACCAAGTATCTTTCCAGTCCAACAAACTTGGATCCAATAAAATGTAATTCAGATCCAAAGTCCCGAATCGTATGCCATTGCCTTGTACTGTGTATTCTCCCAGTGTGGCTCCAGTACCTTCCAGAGTGCCCTTTTTTTTCTTTTTTTTTTTTTTTGTAGTGACACTTTAAGTCTCCTTTGGTGGTGTTTTTCGAATATATAATCATTGACTCCTAAAGAGCAAATGCTCTAAAGCGAGGACAACCACGTCCGTGAATTTTTTCCTCTGGAAAAAATTCATGGGGCAGTACACAAAAAACACAAACTTAAAAACCCTAATCAAGTAGGGGGTTGTGCTCCCCACACACCCCCAACTGTAAATATACCAACTTTGAGATCACTCTACATTGGGGAAAGGGGCAATTCCCAGTAACAGCCAACTGAATTTTTTCCCCCCGAGTAAAACATTCGCAGACATGGCCATTTGCACTTTAGAGCGTTTGCTCTTTAGGTGTTGATGATTATATGTTTGAAGAAAAGTCTCTTCAAGCATATAATATAGACCCCTGACTTTGATGATGGAGAAGGGTCTCTCAAATCACCACAGAATTACGTCCCGTTTGGAGACATGCTTGAGATCCTTAAACAGAAGTTTGGTTAGTCTGCCCAAAACCCGAGGAGTCAGTATTTCTGGAAGGTCTTGGGACTGGCCCGTCTACCTCCTGGGTCACTCTGCCCACTGATGAACTTATTGATTTGGTTTCTAGGTAGGCATGGAAGGAACCTGAAACAATTGAGCCAATCCCCAAGAGAGCAGATATTATTCTTGCTCCACCAATAGGAAGAGAACACTGAAGTAAAGGAGTACCAGTTGATGCAATATTCATGGTAGCAGCTACAAAGAAGGAACTCACAGAACAGAGTTCCACTGTCCATCCCACAGTAGAGAATCTAGGGCACTGGACAGAGTTGGCAAGCAAGTTTATGGTTCCGCGACATTTGCTGTCTGATTGCTGAACCACTTGGCACACTTCACAAGACTGCAAAGCGATTTGATTAAGGAACTTTCAAACTCACTTTCAGGGCCATTACTACAGAAGCTCAAACTTTTGTGGTCTCACAGTTAGCTACCCTTCAATCTATTGCAAATTCATCCATGAGGCTCATCTTTCATGCTGAAGAAGGAGCCTCAAAAGCCACAGGTTCAGGTATTTCCATCAGAAGGCATATCTGGATGCATCTATGTGATTTTACAGAGCCCTTCAAGTCATCCTTCATTCAATGCTCCCTTTGATGGTTCTTGTTTATTTGGCCCCACAGTTAAAGGTACACTCTGCAGATGTGAGAAAGAAGGAAACACCCTATCTGCCGTGGATGTACATTTTTTGACCCCTGAATGGACCTTTTCCAAGAATCAACAGGAGGCCAAAAGATGTGGTTCAGGAAAAGGGTCCTTTCCAGGGCACATGTGGAGGTAGTTCCTCCAGAGGCAGAGGGGGTGCAATAATAGCCGAAGATGCCCCCATGGCAGAGGAGGCCTGCAAAACAGAGGGTACCTTATCTGACAGACCCTTTCAGCAGTCCTGAAGGGAGGCCAGATTGCCTTCCTTTTTAGGCAGTTGGGGGTTGCTTATCTCTACACCAGGCTGCCTGACTAAACATAACAAAAGACATTTGAGTGCAGACAGTCAGTTATATCATTCCCTTTTCCCTGCCACCTCTGTTACCCAGGAAGATCCCTGATGTTCCACCCAATCAGAGGAAAGCAGCAGCACTAGAAATCCAAAAGCTACTAGAAAAAAAGAGTCATCCAAGAGGTCCCTCCAGACCAAATAGAATCTGGAAATTACTCAAGATTCTTTTCAGTGCCAAAGAGAACAGGGGACTGGAGACCATTTTTGGATTTCAGTGTGTTGAATCTCTGGTCCACAGATTGATTGTCAGTGAAGTGTTTACAGTGTCGAGTTGCCAGCCCAGCTCCCAACCTTCACAGGAGGCACACACACACACACACACACACACACACACACACACACACACACACACACACACACACACACACACACACACACACACACTAGCACACGCACACGCAAGACATGCACACACGCACGCCCGCATGCACACACAGGCATGCACCTAACTGGATGTCTTTAAAACTCACTGAACCACAGGGAGGACATGCAGACTCCACACAGAAGGCGTTTCAGCCAATAATTGAACCAAAGAACCTCTCTCTGTGAGGAGACAACACTAACTGATGTGCCACTGTGGCCACTTATACATTCAGTACTGTACTTTTCTTTTTTGATAATAATTGATTGTAGATGTGTCTCTGTATAACCAGACTGCACTGGTATTTCTAATATTTCTCAAAGAAGCTAATTGCTTTTCTGCAGTAGATGAACTGTTAAATTAACTTGTATTGACAGGTGTATGTGCACTGTATTTCACAACTGTAACGTTTTGTACTTAGGTCTCCAGTAGGAAGATACCTTGGTCTAGTGAGACCTGCTTGGTCAACAGATTGTTTTAAATCAATAAATGAATAGCTGCCTGTGTAACTAAATAAGTTGACAGGTATGTCAAAATAACTGCAGTATAAAATGTAGCTGTTTTGGTGCCATCTTGTTTTAGGTCTATTGATCTGATATTGTCAATTTTTATTCATTTCTTCAACAGATGGGTTTGGATCTGGCACTCGGATTCAACTCGGTCATTACACTAGCTCATGGCCACCAACAAACCCTTGTGCTCCTTTTCTACCCATGATGCCTATGCCTAATGTACCTCAGAGAAAGAACAAACTAATCTTAAAAGGTATGTTGCCAACTCCGTTCTCTGAAGCCTGATCTGGAGTTCAATCTCCAAAAATTAAAACCAAGGACCCTTCAAAAAGGTCCAGATTTGTAGATTCTTTGGCTTATACTTCCTTGGAGTCAAAGAAAATGAGGGAGAAATTGGATAAAAAATCTTCTGGTATCCAACCATCTTCAGATCTGACCAAGTATCTTTCCAGTCCAACAAACTTGGATCCAATAAAACGTAATTCAGATCCAAAGTCCCGAATCGTATGCCATTGCCTTGTACTGTGTATTCTCCCAGTGTGGCTCCAGTACCTTCCAGAGTGCCCTTTTTTTTCTTTTTTTTTTTTTTTTTGTAGTGACACTTTAAGTCTCCTTTGGTGGTGTTTTTCGAACATATAATCATTGACTCCTAAAGAGCAAATGCTCTAAAGCGAGGACAACCACGTCTGTGAATCTTTTCCTCTGGAAAAAATTCATGGGGCAGTACACAAAAAAAACACAAACTTCAAAACCCTAATCAAGTAGGGGGTTGTGCTCCCCACACCCCCCCCAACTGTAAATATACCAACTTTGAGATCACTCTACATTGGGGAAAGGGGCAATTCCCAGTAACAGCCAACTGAATTTTTTCCCCCGAGGAAAACATTCGCGGACATGGCCGTTTGCACTTTAGAGCGTTCGCTCTTTAGGTGTTGATGATTATATGTTTGAAGAAAAGTCTCTTCGAGCATATAATATAGACCCCTGACTTTGATGATGGAGAAGGGTCTCTCAAATCACCACCGAATGACGTCCCATTTGGAGACATGCTTGAGATCCTTAAACAGAAGTTTGGTTGGTCTGCCCAAAACCCGAGGAGTCAGTATTTCTGGAAGGTCTTGGGACTGGACCATCTACCTCCTGGGTCACTCTGCCCACTGATGAACTTATTGATTTGGTTTCTAGGTAGGCATGGAAGGAACCTGAAACAATTGAGCCAATCTCCAAGAGAGCAGATATTATTCTTGCTCCACCAATAGGAAGAGAACACTGAAGTAAAGGAGTACCAGTTGATGCAATATTCATGGTAGCAGCTACAAAGAAGGAACTCACAGAACAGAGTTCCACTGTCCATCCCACAGTAGAGAATCTAGGGCACTGGACAGAGTTGGGAAGCAAGTTTATGGTTCAGCGACATTTGCTGTCTGATTGCTGAACTACTTGGCACACTTCACAAGACTGCAAAGCGATTTGATTAAGGAACTTTCAAACTCACTTTCAGGGCCATTACTACAGAAGCTCAAACTTTTGTGGTCTCACAGTTGGCTACCCTTCAATCTATTGCAAATTCATCCATGAGGCTCATCTTTCATGCTGAAGAAGGGGCCTCAAAAGCCACAGGTTCAGGTATTTCCATCAGAAGGCATATCTGGATGCATCTGTGTGATTTTACAGAGCCCTTCAAGTCATCCTTCATCAATGCTCCCTTTGATGGTTCTTCTTTATTTGGCCCCACAGTTAAAGGTACACTCTGCAGATGTGAGAAAGAAGGAAACACCCTATCTGCCATGGATGTACATTTTTTGACCCCTGAATGGACCTTTTCCAAGAATCAACAGGAGGCCAAAAGATGTGGTTCAGGAAAAGGGTCCTTTCCAGGGCACATGTGGAGGTAGTTCCTTCAGAGGCAGAGGGGGGAGCAATAATAGCCGAAGATGCCCCCATGGCAGAGGATGCCTGCAAAACAGAGGGTACCTTATCTGACAGACCCTTTCAGCAATCCTGAAGGGAGGCCAGATTGCCTTCCTTTTTAGGCAGTTGGGGGTTGCTTATCTCTACACCAGGCTGCCTGACTAAACATAACAAAAGACATTTGAGTGCAGACAGTCAGTTATATCATTCCCTTTTCCCTGCCACCTCTGTTACCCAGGAAGATCCCTGATGTTCCACCCAATCAGAGGAAAGCAGCAGCACTAGAAATCCAAAAGCTACTAGAAAAAAAGAGTCATCCAAGAGGTCCCACCAGACCAAATAGAATCTGGAACTTACTCAAGATTCTTTTCAGTGCCAAAGAGAACAGGGGACTGGAGACCATTTTTGGATTTCAGTGTGTTGAATAAATCAGTCTAACATACCGAATTCCAGATGGTCACTGTTCAGTCCATTCTACCTTTTCTGAGCAAGGATGACTGGATGTGTAGTATCACATAAAAATTAACAGATGATCCAGAAGGTACTTATGCTTCTGGCTGGGAGCCGGTCATTATTAGTTCAGTTTACTGCCCTTTGGTTTCACCACAGCCCCCAGGGTGTTCACCAAGTGTATGGCAGTAGTAGCAGCTCACTTGAGACTGCAGGGATTCTAGGTGTTTCCATACTTAGACAACTGACTCATTACCACTCCGACCAGGCACCGACTGTACAAACACAAGACTAAGTGTTGCAGACTTGTTCAAATCTTGGAATAACCATCAATTTCAACAAGTCACAATTACAATTGACTCAGACAATGGAATTCATGGGAGCAATGTTCAACACAATTTCTATGGTAGCATCTCTTCCCCCTTCAAGAGTACAAATAATAAGAAATCAGACCAAGGAAATATTTTACAGTACCAAAATTTCAGCCCAGTTGATTCTACAAGCCTTGGGATCAATGCCAGCTGCAATGATCTTAGTTCCTTTAGCAAGATATCACCTGAGAATTCTGCAGTGGATGCTACAAACACAATGGTGAATTCCCTCTCAACCCATGTCGACAAAGAGAAGAATAACTCAGGTATGCAAGCAACATCTTTCCTGATGGATGCAGTCACAACAACTGTTGCAAGGTTGTCCTTTCATTCTCCCTCAGCACAAGGCCATAGTGACCACAGATGCTTCCCAGATTGGGTGGGGGAGGGGCATTTTCTGGGGAAGACAGTGCAAGGCACTTGGTCCTCTGAAGACGCCAACTTGCATTTCAATGTTCTGGAAATGAAAGTGGTGCTTTTGGCATTAAAAGCATTCCAAAACTCTCTTCCTATCAGAACAATTGTGATCCAAACAGATAACATGTCTGTAGTTTGGTACATAAACAAATAAGGGGAACCAGATCTTACCCCTGTGTCGAGAATCCTTGTCTGGCAATGGGCAATTTCTTCCAACTGCTTTCTAATCGCAACACATATACCGGCGAAGTCTAACATGATAGCAGACAAAATGAGCAGGTCCATCTTACTACCTAATTAGTGGTCTCTCAACAACAAAGTGACAAACATGATTTTCTATAAGTGGGGCCAGCCTTGCTGTGATCTCTTTACATCTCCCCTAAACAACAAGTGCAGCGACATTTTTGCCCTAATTCCCCCACCAGGGGAATCACAGAGGGATGCTGTACTCCACGATTAGCCTCCTGATCTTCTATACACTTATCCCCTTTTTTCCAAATTCCTTCAGAAAGCAGCCGGGTTGAAGAGCAAAGTTATCCTCATTGCACCTTACTGGCCTCAACAAATTTGGTTCCCCTTCCTTTGGGCTCATCTTCTCTACCCATCTTGGATTCAGGATCAAACTCCAGACCTTCTGTCTCACCTGACAGGCATGGTTCACCTGGACATCTCAAATTTCAAACTGACTGCATGGTTTCTTCAATTCCATTAGTAGCCAAGCAACCTATGCTCTCTTCGCCTGTCCGTTCAGTTCTGCTATCTTCCCATAAACCATCTATGAGAAAACTTTACAGAAGTAAATAGAGAACATTTGTTTGTTGGGTAGAGCAGAATCAGGTAGACCCCTTCTCAGCCCCAATACATTCTGTTCTTGAATTAATAGTGAGTTTATTTAATGAGGGTGCTAGTTCATCATCTGTTAAAGTCCATCTCTCAGCCATTTTGAACTTTCATGTGGGGTTTCAGACTTCCTCCCTGGCATCCTCTAAACTATGCAAAGCCGTTTTGAAAGGTAACCTACTAGTTAGACCTCCATATACAGATCCTGTACCACCATGGGATTTAAATTTGGTACTGCAAGCCTTGACACAGTCTTCATTTGAACCTGCAGCTAAATGTGATTTTTTTTTGACCTGGAAGACTGTCTTTTTAATTGCAATTACATCTGGTGGAATAATTTCAGAACTTCAAGCGCTATCTTCTAAGCCCCCATATTTGATTTTCCACAAGGATAGAGTTACCTTATGTTTAGATGCTTCCTTCCTACCTAGGGTGGTATCAGAATCCAACATTAACCTGCCAGTATTCTTCCTAAACTTTACAAATAAAGGAGCATATATCTCTACTTACTGGATGTTCATAGACAATTACATCTCTACCTACACAGGAGAAAAGAAATTAGAAAGACAGACCAGCTGTTTGTTTCCTTCACAAGTACCAAGTTGATGAATTGCGTTTCATTTGTCTACAATGAATTGAATCTCCCATTACTAAAACCATTAAAGGCTCATTCAACCATCTCTATGGCTTCTTCCACTGTCTTCCAGCCTAGAGCATCCATGGATGATATATGTGTGGCTGCAACTTGGTCAAATCCTCATACCTTTATCATTACAAACTAGATCTGGTCTTGAGGGGAAGAGCAGCCTTTGGCTCAGCCGTACTCAGGAATATCCTTCCTTAGAGTCCGTCCAGGAATTTAGGTAGCTGGGGACTCTGTCTCATCCCTTGAAGAATGAATGAAAATTGGCAACATCAGATAAAAAATTTATGTACTTAGCAAAACGTTCCACCTGTTTCATCCATTTTCATTCTTCCTCAACTCCTCACTCTCTATTCCCCCTCCACCATCCTCAATTTCTCACAAATGACTTCTGGAGGAATGAGACTCTTAGGGACACCCTATATCCCTTGTGATGAACTCCAGTTATGGCAATTGTTTTATAGTTTCTTTCTGTCTCTGTCAAGCTGTATATATGATCTGAGGGATGTTAGGCATAGTGCATTATGGGTAGGAAAGGAGCTCAAGAGTTGTTGGTGGCCATAAATAAGTGTAATGACCAAGTCGGATCTGAACCCATCCGTTGAGGAAGAATGAAAATGGGCAACACAGATGGAACTTACGCTAAGTACATAACTTCTTTTTTCCATTTATGTATTCATCCTACTTCAATGAATAATGTGAATAAAATATGTTACATAACCAAAAGTAAAACATTTATTAATGAGGAGAACATACTGTAAGGAAGGTCCATGGCTTACTGATTTCTAAAAATGGTTGACTTTCCATCTTTTAACCATGAAGCTTAGTTTTATCCTTTTTTTGTTCAAGTTTCTTAAACTTGGATTTACAGCCATTTTGTATGTAATATAATGAAGGTGTAGATGCAAAGTGCAAAGCTTTAATTTACTCATTGGACTGATGCTCCAAACTGCTTATTCTGTGAAAAGAAATACACAAAGAAGTACCCAGAGTGTTTATAGTTGCAACATTTCCTTGCAGTTTTTTGGTTGCAGAGTACTGCAGAGGTACTTTTTTTTTTTTTTTCATTTGCAGAGCTATCTAGTTGTACTAAAATATTTTAACTATATTATGCTGACAGTCTTTCCTAGCTAGGAAGTAATTAATGCTACTGTACCGGAGATGATTCAGGCATTAAGTTACCACCTGCTTCCAAAGATTTCAATCTATCCTGTCCAGCTGTGCATGGTTATGGCTATGCTTACCACAAAGTAACCATGCCCAGTATATCTCCATTTCCTTTGGTGACATATGAGATGGTAGCATTCCAAATGTATAATAGGAAGGGAGGATGAAATTTTCATAAAATACTTCACAGCTGTCATTATTAGGGAGGTTGAAACTGCAACTGTGTTCCAAACATTTTATTTTTTTGCAGTAAAACTAGTTAAGAAAGCTTGGTAGAATAATGGTTTTGAAAACAGAGCCGGATCCAGCCCTAAGCAACCTAGTCAGTTGCTTAGGACTCTGTTGGCTGGTCCTGCCACAACATTTACTTTTTAAATTAAACTTTAAAAAATGTGCATGTCTTCTTTATGGGTATTTGTCTTTACTAGCACCCAATGTTTACATGTTGTCGTGTATCCGCACACACTTACTGTTGCTTGCTCATTCTGTTCAATGTCAATGCATGGAATTTAAACACATGACTGGCCATCCCTGCAGAATATTTTCAGAAGCACGAGCACAATCAGTAAAGTACTCTGCTTCTGGTGTGTGTGTGTGTGTGTGTGTGTGTGTGTGTGTGTGTGTGTGTGTGTGTGTGTGTGTGTGTGAAATCTCCTAGTTATGGATGGCAACTTAGTTAATTTAACAGGCTCAAATTCTGTAATTTACTTACAAGAGAATCGTGTACACCAACTACCAGACTGAGTTTCAGTACATTTTCAAAGAATTGTGAGCTGCTTCCATGTATTTTCAAAGAATTGTGTGCTTCCATTACCCTGCTTGAAAATATTTTAGTATGAATAGGTAGTTCTGCAAACAAACGAAAAAAAGCTAATCCTGCAGTATGTTGCAGCCAAGCACTGCAAGGAAATGTTGCAAATATAAACACGCTGGGTACTAATTTGTGGATTTTTTTCACAGAATATGCAGTTTACAGTGTCAATCCAATGAGTAAAATACAACTTTGGGATTAGCATCTACACCTTCATTATATTACATACAAAATGGCTGCAAGAAACTTGAAATAGAAAAGGATAAACTAATCTTCATGGTTAAAAGATGGAAAGTTAATCATTTTTAGAAATCAGTACTTCACGTGTTCCTTACAGTATATATTCCTCATTAATAAATGTGTTGTTGTTTACATAACATGTTTTATTCATATTGTTCATTGAAGAAGGTTGAATACATAAATTGAAACAATACACTAAACAGTTGCCTGTCACCTTATTTAGTTACACAGACAGTTGTTCATTTATTGATTTACAACACTCTGCTGGCCAAGTAGGTCTCACTGGACCAAGGTCTGTTTCTACTGAAGACCTAAGTACAACACATTATATTTGTGAAATACAGTGCACATACACAAGTCAATACAGATTACTTTAACAGTACAGCTACTGCAGAAAAGCAATTATCTTCTTTGTGAAATACTATTCCACTATGTTTACACAACTATAGTCAATTATTATCAGAATACCCTGCATAAAGATGGCAGTCTGGCAATTTAGCTGAAAAGGGTAAGGCTACAAGATATTGATGAACTTCATTTTGTAGTCCTGGGTCTGTTTCCTTTAATTTCTACTTCCAAGCTGTATCATTTTGAGCAAATTACAAAAACAATGTTTCTAGGTCACCCTTGAAACATAAATTTGTGTAGCTATGAAAGGCAAGTAAAGCAATTAAGTGGAAATGGGAGAAGGACTGGAAGCAGGGGGCAGGGATAGGAAGTATGTGCAGGTGTTAATTAATGGGAGAAGGACTGGAAGCAAGAGGACAGGGATAGGGAGTATGTGCAGGTGTTAGTTAATGGGAGAAGGACTGGAAGCAGGGGGCAGGGATAGAGAGTATGTGCAGGTGTTAATTAATGGGAGAAGGACTTGAAGCAAGAGGACAGGGATAGGGAGTATGTGCAGGTGTTAATTAATGGGAGAAGGACTGGAAGCAGGGGGCAGGGATAGAGAGTATGTGTAGGTGTTAATTAATGGGAAAAGGACTGGAAGCAGGGGGCAGGGATAGGGAGTATGTGCAGGTGTTAATTAATGGGAGAAGGACTGGAAGAAGGGGGCAGGGATAGGGAGTATGTGCAGGTGTTAACATTTGATGGGAGAAGGGCTGGGAGCAGGGGGCAGGGATAGGGAGTATGTGCAGGTGTTAATTAATGGGAGAAGGACTGGAAGCAGGGGACAGGGATAGGGAGTATGTGCAGGTGTTAACAATTAATGGGAGAAGGATTGAAAGCAGGGGGCAGGGATAGGGAGCATGTGCAGGTGTTAACAATTAATTGAGCTGTCTAGAAGCAGGCATGGATATTTAAGAGTAGGTGAGTGAGCTGAGACATCAAATGAAGCAAAGAAATAATGCAGAGGAGAAGTTTTATGTAACATAGGCAAAAGATCTGAGAGGATCAAGTTGTGGGGAACAGAAGGAAGGAATGAATCAGTGTGAGTATGTAGGAGGTAAGTAACAGTGCATTGTCTTAGGATCATTCAGGTTTGCTTTAATAGCAAACACTTTTTGACACAGTCTTTTCAGTTTTGAATTTAATAGCCTTTTTGACAGACATGTCTGTATTTTCACTGGCAAGGAATTGCAGAGTTTACCTTTATAACAGGTTATGTATTTTGTCTTAGGCATTTCCAATGTTCCCTGACCCTGGTCAAGTGAAGGAGGAGAGAGTTCAAACAATCCTGTGTGACCTAGCCTAGTATGAACCTATGAACTATGAACTATTTGCCCTTGCAAGCCATTTTAAGCCTAGCCAATTATCCCCTGTGAGATTCAAACCCTGTACCTTGTGTTTGTAAAGCAAACACCTTAACCATTAGGCCAACCTCCCACCCTGTCACTTGCATTCTACCTATTCGTATTTTACAGTATTGCTACATACAATAAAGTATAGTCAACAAAGAAGCAGTAGATAAAGGCACTTTGTTGCTATTAGTTGTAGCATCCATTTACTCCTTATTTAAGGCTATTGTCATCCAGCCCTATCACCTTGAAATACTTGTCTTCCTTCTCCTGACCTCCTTTACTGGAAGGACTGAAAATGATTCACTTAGATGTGATAACTTTGAAGAACCATAGTGAGGAATTTCAGCCCTCGATGCATATGTATTTTCAGTGCATCCTAGCTGTAACTCATTTCAAGTTCAGTTTCATTACAGTGCACTTTACAATGTTTGGAAGGAATGAAATATGCAAAATAATACATAATAATTAAAAAAAAATTGATAAGCAAAGATATTCATGAAATTGGCATTTAAGCACAACAGAAATATATATAATAAAGTAACGAGTAGAACTTTAAGCTAACACAGCTGCAAAACTGCAAAAATAAGTTGAACCTCACTATATTAAAAGTCTCAAATACTGAGACAACGTTGGGAAAATAACTAGAGATCATGTAGAGGTATTAGAAAAATTTTGGAAATTTATGAACATTTTATGAAAATCTGTATAAAGCAGAGAAATGTGGAAATCAAGAAATGGTACAATAGCATAGGAGGCTATGAGATAAAAACAGTGACGTATAACCATTCTACAGGAAAGTCACTAGGAATAGATTGTATTTTTGTGAAAGTTTGGAAGCTAGGAGGGAAGAAAATGATAAAGATCTGAAAGGTTTTTAACAGATAAACACCAACTTCCTGAAGGAAAGCTGTGGTGGTGGCTATTATACCTAAAGAGAGTAATGACCCATCAGATACAGCTTCATACAGGACCATTTCAATTTTAAACCATAATTATAAAGTGTTTATGTCTATAATGGCTAAAAGAATGACAAAGTCGATGCCCAAACTGATAGATATGTATCAATTTGTTTTTGTGGAGGGGAGGCAAACATTTGACAACATTAATAGAACAATGATGATCCAGAGGGAACCAGAATTTAAGAAAATGGGTCTATATTAGAAAGTCGACAGCTTACTTACCCAACGCCTAAACGTCGACCTGTCTTCATTGAACAACGAAAACATTGATCGTCAAGAAGAGCGAAAGCAGAAACATCGAATCATCATGGTTGGCCTTCTGCAGTATAGCTCCGTAAGGTAAGTGTGCGATAGTTACAGACCTTAGGGATAGGGTGTGGGTTAAGGTAAGTGCATAGATGGTAATGTATATTAGATTTAGTGTAGAGTTTTGTTAAGTATATGTGTGTGGATTATTAAGTTTGTTTGGGTTTAGCTTTTTAAGGTAAGTGTGCGATAGTTACAGACCTTAGGGTTAGGGTGCGGATTAAGTTAAGTGCATACATGGTGGTATATGTAAGATTTAGTGTAGGGTTAGAAGTAGGGTTTAGTTTAGGGTTAGAAGTAGGGTTTTGTTTAGTGTATGTATGTGGTTTATTTAGTTTGTTTGTGTAGGTAGTATGTAGCAGGCGGTGGGGTCGGACAAGCATGAGAGTTCGACTTTTTAAATTTCGCGGTTTAGAGCATTCAGTATTTATGCGGTTCAACAACGACAGGTCGACGTTTAGGTATTTGATGAAGTAAGCGGTCGACTTTATAATATAGACCCAAGAAAATACAACTGTTGTTAGTGGGTCTTGATACAGAGAAAGCATTCCACATATTAAGCTGGGATTTTTTGACTAGGGCAATTGGAGAATTTGCATTCCATGATAAAATTATGAGGTTGGTTAAGAGGATATATGCGGGATCAGAGGTGAAAACTTAAGTGGACATTTTTTTCTCTGATACATTCTGTTTGATTAGAGGAACCAAGTAGGGTGGTGTCTTCTTTCCCCTTTGTTATTTATGTTATATTTAGAACTACTGACAAAGAAAATAAGAGACTCAGAAATTCAAGGATTTATTTGGTATGGTAATTAAGAAAACTTTGCTTTATTTGCAGAATGCAGATGATATTATTTTATACTTGATAAAAAGCAGAAACGGACATTTCAGTGTTGTGGAACATGCAGTTTCGAGTCTTTTCAGGAAATAAAAATAAGGACGATAAAACAAAGCCAATACCTTTATACTATGTACTTACACATGAACTGGTTCAGCAATACCTATATTTATAGGGGCACAATAAAATGAAGTACTTAGGGGTATGGATTATAATGGATTATGTTATGTCAGCAAAGGATGTATGGGAAGAGACTAAACAAAAGACAATGATGGAGGGAGGTGCAGTGGTTAGCATTGTAGCCTCACAGCAAGAGGTTCTCTAGTTCGATTCTCAGCTGTGGTGCCCTCTGTGTGGAGTCTGCATGTCCTTCCTGCTTTCACATGGATTTCCTCTGGGCACTTCGGTTTCCTCCCACATTTCAAAGATATGCATCTGCAATGTTTCTCCCTGGGCCTCTGCTGAAAATGGACTCTGTCCCAGACGGACTTTCCAGTAAACAAATGTTAAATAAATAAATAAATGAAATAAATAATACAGAAACTGAAAGTTCTGTGATATGGATATCAAGATACAAGCAGTGAAAATGTTTTTGGTCCCTTTAGTTTTATACACAGGTCAGGCATATTTTTATCAACCAGAGGAGAAGTTGTGGATAACAATTAATGAAAAAGTTAAAGGATTTTTACTGGGAGGGGAAGAGTCAATTGGGGTAAGGTGATCCTTTCAATAAAACAAGGTGGTTTGGAAATACCTAATTTGAAGGGGTATTTCAGTGCTGCACACTTAAGGCTCCTATATATAACACAAGAAGAAAGTTATAATTGAAAATTGAAAGACATGATTAAACATGGGGGAAGCTTAAGGAGCAAGCAGAGACTGGGATTTTGGATGCAGATCATTAAGCAGAGTAACAATAACCATACAGAATATTATATTCATAAAATAGCAGACAGTATTCTAAAAACTAAGCCATCAGGTAAATGGACAAAATAGATTCTGCCAAAAGGGATGACTGCAGTTAGGGGTGCAGAGAATAGGCAAGAAGGGGCTGGAATTTACTGGAGAAAACTGGCAAAGAAACCAAGGTATTGGGACCAAATAATTAGAGAGGGGAAGGTAACAGAATGGGAAGAGGCCAAAAAACATTGTGGTGATGCCCTTTTGGCCCAGCCAACATTGTTTTTTGCCTTTCTTACAGAACTGGACAAGAGTAGTTATCACAATATTCCTCACAAGCCGGATCTACTCACACAAGACAGGGGTCATTGATTCCATACATCCCATTCTCAATCAACTTCCTGCCTGAATGGTTCAATTCTGATATCTTTTAGCCAATTATTTCATGAGGAGGTGCAGCTGATACTAAATAATGCAAGAAATCCTGCTACTAGATAAACCTATATTGGTAGCTGGAAGCAATTTTCTATATGGTGCCTAACCAATAACTGGTTGCCCATCAGGGATTTTCTGCCCTTGGTGTCCAAATATTTGTATGAGTTACTATTTTCTATACTCTATTCCTCTATAAAAGTTCTTCTTGCAACCATTTCAGCTTGTCTGCCCAAGAATTTTCATCTTTCTTCTCTTTTGTCGTAAAACAGTTTTGAAAGGAGTTTTATAGCTGAGACTTCCTTGCAAATAAATTCCTTAGGATCTAGGATCTAAACTTTGTGTTGGAAAAGTTGACCTTATCACCTTTTCAACCCATTCATCAGTCTGATTTAAGGTTCTAGTCCTTGAAAACTGTTCTCATCAATCATTGCTCTAACATTTGGAAGAAGAGTATCTAATTGTAAACTCTCATGGTTGGTGAGCCTTGCCTCATATTGCACTAGAGATAGGATCACATTTAGAGGAAACCACATTTAGGGTGGAGGAGAGAGAGAGGGGGTGGAGAGAGAGAGGGGGGGTGGAGAGAGAGGGGGTGGAGAGAGAGGGGGGGTGGAGAGAGAGAGAGTCTCCCCGTTTTCTACTCACAAGCTTAATTAAGGGAGAAAAGATGCTGCATACTCTGCATTTACATAGTCCTGTAGAAAAGCTGGTCAGCTTTTTATTTCTTATCAGGGATAAAAAAGGGAAATCCTATGTCTATAAACAGACAGTCTCCAGGTGGTTGTCCTCGGTGATGGCTTTTTGTTATTTCTACCATGGAAAATCCATTCAAGGCACATTCTAAAAGAACATTGTCTTCATCAGTGGTGTACTGGAAAGGGCTAGACTCTAGAAGCAATCCAGTGGCAGCTACATGGTCCTCCATGAATACTTTGGGGATCTACCTGTATAGCCTAAAGACTACTGCTGCAGTTGTATATATGAACATAGTGCAGTTGTATAAGTTGAACTTACCCATAACAGTAGATGTTTGAATTCCTCACTACTGCAGTAGACACACCCACCGTACATCTTGTATGTACTTGTAATTGGGATATAAATAGGGTTATTTGTCTTTCAGCTTTATACAGTAGAATCTTATTATGATGGACTCAGCTATAACTGAGGATGTCTGCAGGTCTTGGCCACACAGTCACATAAATGTGAAGAAAAGGCATCAGATATAATGAACTCGCTTATAAGGGAGTTTCACTTATACCGGACTGCTGATAGGCTGTCTTATTTGGTTATAGCAGAATATTCATGCGCATTTACATGTGTGTGCTGCTTTGTGTGAAATGGCAGAGAAGTCAGCTAGTTGGAAGAGGCATTCAATAATGTTAGAGTTAAAACATCAAACTGTAGTTTTAATAGAAAATAAAAACAAAACACAGGCTGACATTGTACGCAAGTGTAATCTTAGTAAGTCGACAGTTAGTGATATTTGGATTAACTGTTAGAAATACAAATCCTCCAGACATGGCATTGAAGATGCTCTTTTCCTTTGGTTAAAGCAAGCTTGATCAGCTGGTGTGCCTGTGTCTGGGGCAGTATTAAAACAGAAGGCAGCTAGTTTTGCCCAAGCACTTGGTCACAGCGACTTTAACTGCAGTGATGGCTGGTTGGATTGGTTTAAGAAATGCTGAGCTGTTATCTTTCGGATTTTGAGTAGAGAATCACAGTCTGTACCACAAGAATTGGCTAAGGACTGTCTGCAAAATAAACTACCACAGCTGCTAAACAAATATGATGAATACAACATGTTCAATGCAGGCAAAACAGGTTTGTTCTTTAAGTTGCTGTCAGACCGCACAGTGACATTCAAAGGAGACACTTGCCATGGCAACAAGAGAAGTAAAGATCGCCTTAGTTTATTGTTTGCTGTAAATATGGATAGATCTGAAAAGCCACCATTGTTAGCCATCAGTAAGTCTGCCAACCCACAATGTTTCAAAGGTGCAAAGTCAGTGCCAGTATGGTGTAGAAGCAACTGCAAAGCATGGATGACTGACAATCTGTTCAGCAAGTGGCTGACAGGATTGGACAGAAAATTTGTAAAGAAAAATGGCACGTATTGATGATTATTAATAACTGTAGCACACATAATCCAGCTGTTGCCCAACAGCTTAAAGCAATACAACTGGAGTTTCTGCTACCCAACTGTACCAGCCAGCTTCAACCATGTGACATGGGAATTATCCAGAATTTTAAAGTTCTGAACAGAAAGCGACTTTTGTGGAATCTTATCATGGCCATTGAGAACAGTGAGCTGGACAATTTTGCAGTCGATGTCCTCCAGAGTCTGCATTGGGCATGTTCAGTTTGGGAGAATTAAATAACAGCTACTACAGTCAGCAATTGTTTTAAGAAGACAGGGTTTGTCAAAAATGTTTAGACCACAGATGATGATCTAGAACCATCCAGCTCTACAGCTGCCCATGACTGTGGCAACATGACTGATAGAACTGCACTTCCTGGACCAGAATACATCACTGGAAGAATTTCTTGCAGTTGATGACCAGGTCCAGACAGAGCCTGTACTGTCTGACAAGGGTATTGTAGCAGAAGTTAATGAAAAGTCTCTAGGTGTCGATTGTGCACAAAGGGATGATGAATCTAGGGATGATGAGGTTCCAGTGGCACTTCCACCATCAACACGTGAAGCAAACATGGTGCTGACAATGTTATAACATTATTTTGAACATACCACAGGTGACCTGGTTGAGTCAGATGTCCTGATAACTTGCATTGGCAAATTAGATACATACATGGCTAAAATTGCAGAAAGAAGTGCAGTGCAGAAGAAACTGACCAATTACTTTGCTTGCTAACACCTAATGCATAATTTAAGTGTAAGTTGGAATAAAGTAACAAGTGCAAGATTTTCTGTTGACTGATTACTTTGCTTATCAGTAATACATTGCAGTACTGTACATGAAAAAAATATTATAGCATCAACTTATGACATCCACAGATGTTCTTCGTGTTTCACTGTTGCAGTCATCACAGTTGGGTTTTCCCTGCCTGGGTAGCCCTCAGTCGGCCCGAATACCAGAGACTTAGTATTTCTGCATCGGTTGCTGTCACTTCTGGACTGACGTCAGGTCATCAGTAGTATAAAGTAAGGCAGCCAACACCATTACATCAGTCTTTCTTGCCAAGGAGCCTGAAGCAGAAGCAGTTCACACGAGTGCTGGTTATCTGCTACCTGAGTTTTCATTTTCTGAATTGAAGTTGAAGTCTTCTAAAGCTAAGTACCTCATTGGGGATAATTTTTTCTTGCTCTAACCGATGTCAGAAAAAGTTAACAATTGACTTGCCTGTGGAAAGCAAATACCACACAGAGACTTTCATTCTTACTGCGTCACTTGCTTAGGCCCAGACCACAATGTCTCCCACTGTTGCTTTTGTGCTTTGTTCAACACCAGAACTATACATCATTGGGCCCTTATTGTAGCTAGATATTTTCGCTCTCAGTCCTTGATTTCCGATATGGCTTTGGTAAGCCATGCAACAGCAGATCTTCCTGAAAAATGTAGGAATAAAGACAGAGACAGACTGCACAGGTCCAAACCTACTGATGACACTTCCATTAAGCTAGTCATCGGTTCTCTGGTCCACAGTGAGGTGCTTTCCAGCCCCTGATGCCCGCTTCTGTGGATTCACAGGCCGCTACTGAGACCCTTTCAGTGTCCGGTATGCAGCAAAACTCTTCATCGACTAAGGATCCTGTGGTTGTCTCTACCCTGGATGAGTCCAGAGCCACTGAGCAGGCACCAGCTTCCGAGGAAGTACTTCGCACTACCGATTCTCGACACAAACCGGCAACTTCTTTCGCATCTACTGTTCTTTCGAAAACTATTGAGTTTCTAAGGCCCATGGTACAAACCACACCCAAGAAACTGATGACTCCATCTCAGGCACCTGCTTCCTTGCCTCAGTCACAAATGCTTAAAATGGCAGAATTCCTTATAATGCTGATCAGGGCAAGCCAAGTTACCCCTTCCAAAAGAAAAAGAGATTTGTTCCCAGTAGTTTTATCTGAACAGGAGTCCGACGACTCTGATGCCTCTGAATATGAAGACATGCAACCCCTCTCTGTTTATGAGGATTCTGATGCAGATGACTCTATTCCTTCAGCCTCTCCACCCGAGGATTTTTCCTTTGGGGAAACCCTCCATACTTTAATGGAGCATTTCAAATAGGAATGTCAGGACTACCCTCAGTCTAAAAAGTGACTCAGGGAATTCTTAGATCTTCCACAGCACAGACCCTTGGCCATTCCTCTTGTCCTGGATGTTGTGGATGATGTTTTCATGGAATCTAGTTTAACTCCTGACATCCTCCCTCCTGCTCCCAGGAAACCTGACAGGTATTACAGAGTCCCTGACTCTCACAAATTTCTTTTCAAAAATGCTACTGCTGACCCTGAGGTTATCTCCCAAGGGCCTAAAGGAATTAAAGCAACTTCTGCTAAGAATCCCACCCCCTCAGATAGGGTTTCCCGAGCTTTAGACAAATGGGGTAAAAAGGTATACATCTCTGCTACTCTTGCTATTAGAGAATTAAATTGTCAGTTCCACATGTTGAAATAGCAGCATACCATGGAACTCCTCAAACAAAAAATATCATCTTTTCCTGGTGGTGCAGAAAATAGAGTTACAAGAGTTAATGCATTCTGCAAGTCAAGTAACTAAGCACAACTTACACTGTGGTTTTAAAGCCTTAGAAGCATCTTACATGGCAGCAGTCACCAGTTCTGTCCTTAGAAGGCATGCTTGGCTTAAGAAACAGCCCTTGCCAGACCATGTCAAATCTAAACTATTGGATGCACCCTTGCACAAAGACAACTTATTTGGCCACAAGGCAGAGGAGGACTTAAAAAAGATGGAAGAAAAAGCTAAATCTATGCAGACAGTTAAGGATTTCCTGCAGGTTCAGCCACCCAGGTTCAGTAGGTATTGCCCCTCCAAGCACTGGTCCTTTCCTGCCCCCTCCAGGTCAGTTCAGCCCAGACCCCGGGGAAGCAGACCCCCCAGACAACAGCCACATGGAATGCAGAGATCAAAGCAATAGAGTACCTCCACTTTTAAACCAGGGAGTGCAAAGCCACCCCCTCATAGTAAGAACTCACAGTGACTCTACACTTCAACCCCCTCCCTCTGTCTACCTGCACTTGCCCTTGGAAGGAAAACTCTCCTTCCATGCAAGCACCTGGCCACCATTACCAATGACTGCTGGGTCCTCAACATAGTGTCCCAGGGATACAAATTTTCTTTCCACACTCTACCAACCCCAAAAGGGTTCCCAGATCTTCTTCCAAACCAGTGGGCAGAGGCCAAAAAACAAGTCCTTTCCCTGCTCTCTATGAGGGCAATAGAGCACGTTCCTGCAGAACAGATAGGCCAAGGTTTCTACTCCAGGCTCTTCCTCATACCCAGAAAAGAGGGCACCTGGCACCCCATCCTCACTCTATCCATTCTAAACACTTTCCTGGTGATACCAAAAGTCAAAATGCTCACCCCCCTCAGCAACTACTACCTATGCTCTTCAAGGATGCTCGGCTAGTCACCCTAGACCTAAAAGAAGCCTACCTACACATCCCAACCAGTGAATTATGCCGGAAATATCTACATTTCAGGGCAGGATCACTGCACTATCAGTTTTCTGTGCTTTCTTTTGGCTTATCTACTGCTCCCAGATTTTTCACAAAATGTCTGGCTCCCGACATTGCTTTTTGCAGGCAAAGAAATATTCAAATTTACCCATACTTAGACGACTGCCTAATTCAGGCAGACAGTCAGGAAAAGCTGCTGAAGCACCTGTCCTTTGTAAAGGACCTACTGGCCTCCCTAGGGTACACTATCAATGAAAAGAAATCCAAACTAGTACCCACCCAAAAAATTATATTCCTGGGAGCAAGCCTGGACACAGCATCCCAGATGGCATTCCTTACACCAGAAAAGCAAACTTACCTGACAGCCTATTTCTCTCAACTAGCCGCCAGGTATCCGCAAGGAAAATCCTGCAAGCTCTGGGGTTCATGGCTTCTTGCATTCTACTCATTCCATATGTCAGACTGCATATGAGGAAACTTCAGTGGTACCTAAAAAGCCTTTGGTGTCAACACTGTCTTAAATGAATTATTAAACCAAGCTTTTCATTCCATAACTGAACTATTCTTCAAACAAGGTTCACATTGCCTTGAAGACTTATGTCCATAAAGGCCTCTTGTATTTATCTGTAGTTTCTCTAAATGTATGCAAGGCCTTCCTCAAAGTATACTTTTGATCAGATCTCCCCTACAGGATCCTTTCCCTCCTTGGAGCATGTATTTTATTTGGGATAATAAACATTCATTTGAACGAACCTACAGACTTGAAATACTAATCTTGGAAGACTCTTTGTCTGGTGGTTTTCACTTCTACCAGAATAATTTCTGAAATGCACGTTTTGTTGGTTAAGCTTTCATGTTTGGTATTTTACAGAGACTGGGTTACTCTCTGCACTGTGTCTCCCTTTGTGCCAGCATTGTCTACAGAAGTTAATGTCAGCCAGTGCAGCCATCTCTCATTTTTCCACCCAAACTGCTCTAATCATGTGAGGTATCTTCTACATTGTATTGATGTGCATCAACAGCTTAGATTTTGTCCAACTGATTAAGGTCTATCCATAAAGATAACAAATGCTTGTGGCCTTCTGAAATACAAAGCTTGGCCAAAAGGTCATCAGTCTTACATTAGTCAGATGGCTTTTGGAATGGATTCAGTTTTGTTGCTCTAAGAACAATAAGCCTGTTTCATTACTTCTTAGGGTTCATTCCAGTTTAACTGGTGTAGAAGCTGGATGAGAAGCATATTAAACATGTGCCTCAAATTCCCAGTTCATTGATAGGAATCAGAGAAGTCTTGCTGTTTGCTGTTTATGTGAATGTAATTGTGAGGTTAGTTTTGTGGTATATTAGGGAGAAGAAAGGCATATAAATGGTATTGCTAGGATTCTTCTTCTAGTGATAGGAATCTGTGCATAGTCATGCTATTCTTTTCAATACATCTGTGAGAGCTACAGGAAATAAGGTTGGTTCTAAATGTTTTGTTTGTGGAGCCTGTGTCACTGGCATAGAGGAATAAAGGCCTGACTGTGGCTCAGATAGATGGTCACTCAGGATTGTTAAGGCTGGGGGATGTGCTTGCCTATCCTGTGGAACAAGGAAAGAAGTATGCATGCATGAGGCACACTAGAATGATTGATTTCCTTGTTGGAAAGTCACACAGCATTGGAAGTAATGAGTGGGACCTGGGTCGCATGGGAAAGTTTTAGAAGGCCACAGTGTCTTTAAGTCTTGCCAGCCTTACTCCACAAAATAATGAAGATCTGTTGTTACAGTAAATACATAATTTTTGTATCTTCTTTGCCACAAAAGTGACTTAAGCCTTTAGCATTACTCATATACTACACAGTATCCATAAACTGTAAGTAAGGCAGACCCAAGACTTCCCTTTCATTGGTACTTAGCCATAAAAATAAAAATAACCTCGACGACAACAAAAATAAATAAATAAAACAATACTCAGTAATTTGGTGCAGTTCAAGGATTTTTTTTTTTTTTTTTTGCAGCGTTGGCAGTGAAAATGCCTACATAATCAAAAGCTTACAGCTAGGATTTACTGTTTTAATGACACATAATTATTGGACTGTTTAAGTATTAGGGAAGCAGTCTTTCTGTCATTCCTGAGAAGTTAAATTTCTAAAAGATGCCGTGTAGTATAGGTGGGTTACAAGATATACAGCTATATAATGTTTTGCTTTAATAGTTCACTTATTGATAGCAGTGGTGCCTTTCTGGTAAGTAAATGGTCTATGTAAAGGTTTCTGTATGTGGACTTTCTTAATATTCGTAAATGAACTTAATAACCAAGCTATATTCAACATTAGATCACTGTTGCAGTAGCCTAAACTATTTGGTTTATGTCCTGCCAAGGATATGACCAACCAGCCAGCTTTGCAAAGAGTAAGGGTGCCTTCCACATGCGCTGACAGCCAGGAGCTCGAACGGAGCTCCATATAATTTCTTGCACTGAAATGCACTCCTTCTGTAGGCTTCATCGAACTGACAGGTAGCGAGTCTTCAAGGCTGAGCAGATCAATCTGCTTCTAGGGAAAACCTTCTACTGTTTTACTTTTCTGAAAAAAAATGTTATTTTTTTTCTGTGAAACTGTTATTAATAGTTATGCTAGAAAATGTATTTTGTTGGGACTGTCATTATGTACAAAGAGATTTTATTACTGTGAATATCTGTGGAAACACTGAGTTTTAATCTTTTTTTTAACTTTTCATAATATTCTTGAATAGACTTTATATTGGGGTAGGGCTGCTGCTAGTGGGCTCTGTCAGGGTATGTTTTACTACAAAACCACCTTTTCTATCTGGCACTGAGTTTGCTATCTCTTACAGGCTTTGCTAAAAGTCTTTTAGGCTTCCTTCACAGCTGGACCTATGTTACAATTACCACTCTCCTTGTTTCATCCTTCCCCTGTCTGCAAGAAGAAAGTTCTCAGGGAGTCTTTGGGTGTCAGGCCATCTCCATTTGTGCCTTATCTGCTGATGAGTGACTCTGCTGTGGCTGGATTTGCTTCCTCAGACTGTTCATTTAACCCCATTACCTCTAGCCACAGAGGACTGGCGATATACATGTCCTTTGCAGCTGAAGGGTTGCCCTCCATGAGCAAGGGAGAACTGCTACTGATGGTCTCAGGGGAAGGGATAAATGAAAGTCTTCTGTAGAGCAGGGAAAGGGAGCCTGAGCTGTGGGAAGGTGTGCCTTCTTTGGCTTGGTCCTTTTCCAGGGAGTTTTCCCCAGGAAAAGAAGAAAATGGCTTGCCTTGTTTATATTTGTTGGGGAGGTAATTTCTCCTTTTACTTTTCTTACTTCCTCTTCAGGAAAGAAATGCAAAATAGTCTCACCCATTTCTGACTTTGATTTTCAACCTGAAGAGCAGAGATTGGCGGGAGAATGTTGTGCTTCAGGGATGTTTTGTCAAGCTGGGAATTCTGATTCTGAGGAAAGTGTAGCTTCAGATTTCCCTCCAGAAGATCTTTATATTTTCTGAAACTTTTTTTAAAAGTAAATTTATTTTCCAGTGGGATGGGAATGAAATTCCCATTACCCCGCAATTGTATTATAATCTGTCACACACACATGTTCCACTGTCTTAAGAGAATGTTTTCCTGACAGCTTGTAGTATATACGACTGTCAACTTACTACCTCCAGGTTATATAGGGTACCCTGACACTCACAAATACCTGTTTTCTAACCTTAAAGCCGACCTTCAGTGATTTCACTGTCCCAGACTGATTCTGCTAGACAAACTGCTAATGCTAATCCCATTCTCTTTGACAAGGATGGGAAAGCTTTTGAGAAATGTGGGAAGAAAATATATGCTTCTACCAATTTAACATTTAGAATTTTAAACTGCCAGGCCCACATGCTAAAGTTTTTCTTCTGTCTTTTGAGAATATGAAAAGGCTAATGTTAACCTTTCTTCTTCTTCTGAGGTGAAACATTCTTTGAATGTCTCTTTTGTACCTGTTTTTCTTATAATTAAACATGCCTTAAAGTGTTCTTATGGCAGTGCTAATACTGTCTCAAGGGCTGCTTTACCTGGGTCAGTCATGAAAAATCTGCTTGGTTATGTTCTCAAATGTTTCCTAAATATACAGTTCTTTGATTATGTGAACACAAGAGTCAGTTTCCTGAAGTTCACTTTTGAATACTCTTCCGTGGAACTGCACTTTTTTTACCTGTTTCCTAAATGTATTGAAACTGAAATTTTAAATTGTTTGCTGGATAAGGATGTTCTGTGTGGCTGTCTGCAGATGAGTTACTTAAGAGGTTTGATGAAAGGAGAAAGTTGATTCAAGATGTGACCAAAATCTTCCAACCTTTCCTTTTTAAGGCAAGTAAAACATTTCCTTCCACTTTAGCCCCTTTTTTTCAAAAAGCAATTAAATCAGCAAGGTGCCAACAAACATGATTTTAAAAAGCGTAGGTAATGAGGCTGCAAACAGAAAGGTAAAGTCTATCAAAATTAAGGATAGACTAAAAGTCAAAATGACAGTTCCCCCTTCAGGCTACCCCAACCTCCTACCCCCACCTCACCCTGGCAATTTCAGCTTTCTCTCTAAATGTATAACTTCCTTTGTGGCACAAGATTGTTTCAGACAAATGGGTTCTGAAGGACATTCAACAGAGGTACACTTGGTAATGTGAGTACACCCCCTCCTTTCTTGGGGGTTCTTCATTGCCCAGTAAACCAAATATCCCTGTTTTCTCTAGTTCTAGTTCTAGAACAGATGTTATCTCAGGGAGTCACAGATCCAGTGCTTGCCTCCCAGATAAGAAAGGGGTTATATTCAAGGATTTTTCTGGTGCCAAAGCAAGAAGAGACTTGGAGCTCTGTGCTAGACCACTCCTTCCTCAATCTTTTTGACAAGGTCCCAGTGATCAAAATGTTATCCCTTCACACTGTTACCTTTTGTCCCTTTACTAGATTTAATGGTAAAGCTAAACTTAAAATATCGCTACCATTACATTTTCTTTGGCAAGCATTTCAAATGTTTTGTAAGATCTTTTGTGTCTGGCTTATGTTAGCAGTTTTCTGTCTTATCCTTTAGACTATCCATTACTCCAAGGGTATTTAAACAATTTCTGACTTCAATAATTGATTGTTGCAGACTTCAAGGCATTCACATTTTTCCATGTTTGGCTGATTGTCTTATATTTGCAGACTCCTTTTCCTGTTTTCAAGAGTGCTTGTCCAGATTGTTCTACTCAGTCTGGGTTTCTAACTTGAAATTACAAAAATCTTCTCTCATCCCTTCTCACAGAATATTTTTCCTGGGATGTCTGCTACATTCTGCCTTGGAAAGACCCTTTCTTCCTCCAAAGTAGAAGTGTTCCAAAAGTTCTTCCTGAGTTTCTCCGATCATAGCTAGATATCTACCAGAGAAAATTCTCAGGATTCTGGGGTACATGGCTTCTCTGATTCTTATGATTCCCTTGGCCTTCAAATGAGAAAAAATCAACAATACCACAGGTCAGTCTGGACTGAACATCTACCCTTTATCTTTTTAGATCCCTATATTGGGGTTTGTTAGGAGAGGGGATATATGGTGGGTAGACTAGTCTTCTCGGAATTCAGGCCTCTCATTCTCCCTTTCATTTCCTGTTCAGACTGTCACAACAGATGGTTCAGAACTGGTGTGGGGAGTGGTTTCCCAAGTTGTGAAAGTGCAAGATCTTTGGAACAAGAATAGACAGTGTCAAAGAGATGATGGAAGTAATAAATGCTTTGAAAGCCTTGAATCATTTCTGGTCTGCAGGACCTCTACACATTTTTAGACAACACCACAGAGTTGTGAAACAAACAGAGGGTTACCAGACCTTACCCTCTTTTCAGATTTACTACGATAGCCTGGTAGGTAGAAACCCAGTTCAGTTTGACTCTTCAGGCTTCATGCATTCTATCAGAGCAAAACGTTATAGCATACATGCTAAGCAGCACCAGGACAGATCATCATTAATGGAAACTTCACCCTGGTGTCTTCTACAAATTGATGCAAGTGTGGGGAATGCCTCAAGGATTTGCCTCCTTTGAGAACAGACAACTAAATACATTGCAGTTGTGTACACTTACTATAAATGTAGATGTTTCACTGTATTTACTGTTGCAGTCCTGGTTTCCCTCCCTTCATCCCCCTTCCTCTCTCTCTCTCTCTCTCCTTACAAGGAACTTTTTTGGTATTTACTTTCTACTGGTGAATTTCTTCCACCATATCATGGCTCCCATTTGGGGGCTCCTGACAGTTAGGGCAAGAAAAACCGATGTAATGGTGTCGGCTGCCTTACTTTATACTACTGATGACCTGACATCAGTCCTGAAGCAACAGCAACCGACACAGAAATACTAAGCCTCTGGTATTTGGGCCGACTGAGGGCTACCCAGGCAGGGATAACCCAAATGTGATGACTGCAACAGTGAATACACTCGAACATCTACATTTATGGTAAGTGTACACAACTGTACTTTTTTTGACAATTTTGGACCCCTCCCCCTGTCCACACTGGTCCTACCCTCTGTGTGCACATCATAAATGGATGCCCCCATTGACCTATTATACATGCAACAGTGCAGCATCATAGCAAGGAACCCTGTAGGTATATCCTTGTGCTTGGCAAGACTATCTCTGGATATAGAAGACACTGGCTATAATTGCCAGGTCCCTTGAAGTCTTTTATAATGAGATTATAATGTGTAATTGACTACATTGCCAGGTTCCTTAAAGTCTTTTATAATGAGATTATAATGTATGTCATTATTATTATTGTTTGTTGTTTCAGAATTGTTAGGCTGTTTTACTCTGACTTCTGATTTCCCTCCTTGAGACTGACTGGCTTAAAAAGCAGACAGAATTAATGTGTGTGTCTGTGTGTGTTTTTGTGCATACGAGGGAGGGCAATGCTTTGTGAAGCTGTCCAGTTGTTGTCCATTGGGCAAGAAAACAATCCATGTAATCTAAAGGCTACTGCAGCAATGAGGAATTTGGACGTCTACTGTTTTAGCCAAGTGCAGCTTATACAACTGTACTTTTTCTTGCCTGATTTACATGACAAAACACAATGAGTACACTCTTCTGGGAAAATCCTAAGTAGTCTATCAGTCAAATCTCAGTCAAGCCTGCTGCATCTCAGCAAAACCACATGGCTTCTCCACTTCCAGTAGTAGCCAGTCATGCTGTCATATTTACAAGAGTGGTACATTTTCTCTTCTTCTCCTCTCAAGAGTTCAATGTTTTTAAGGCATATAGGGATAAATGAACCTGATTTTTCTTTATAGCCCACTAACAAGGGACTAGATCCCTTCTCAGCTCCTGTCCCCTCTTAAATGAATTATTAAACCAAGCTTTTCATTCCATAACTGAACTATTCTTCAAACAAGGTTCACATTGCCTTGAAGACTTATGTCCATGAAGGCCTCTTGTATTTATCTGTAGTTTCTCTAAATGTATGCAAGGCCTTCCTCAAAGTATACTTTTGATCAGATCTCCCCTACAGGATCCTTTCCCTCCTTGGAGCATGTATTTTATTTGGGATAATAAACATTCATTTGAATGAACCTACAGACTTGAAATACTAATCTTGGAAGACTCTTTGTCTGGTGGTTTTCACTTTTACCAGAAGAATTTCTGAAATGCGCGTTTTGTTGGTTAAGCTTTCATGTTTGGTATTTTACAGTGACTGGGTTACTCTCTGCACTGTCTCTTCCTTTGTGCCAGCATTGTCTACAGAAGTTAATGTCAGCCAGTGCAGCCATCTCTCATTTTTCCACCCAAACTGCTGTGATCATGTGAGGTATCTTCTACATTGTATTGATGTGCATCAACAGCTTAGATTTTGTCCAACTGATTAAGGTCTATCCATAAAGATAACAAATGCTTGTGGCCTTCTAAAATACAAAGCTTGGCCAAAAGGTCATCAGTCTTACATTAGTCAGATGGCTTTTGGAATGGATTCAGTTTTGTTGCTCTAAGAACAATAAGCCTGTTTCATTACTTCTTAGGGTTCATTCCAGTTTAACTGGTGTAGAAGCTGGATGAGAAGCATATTAAACATGTGCCTCAAATTCCCATTTCATTGATAGGAATCAGAGAAGTCTTGCTGTTTGCTGTTTATGTGAATGTAATTGTGAGGTTAGTTTTGTGGTATATTAGGGAGAAGAAAGGCATATAAATGGTATTGCTAGGATTCTTCTTCTAGTGATAGGAATCTGTGCATAGTCATGCTATTCTTTTCAATACATCTGTGAAAGCTACAGGAAATAAGGTTGGTGCTAAATGTTTTGTTTGTGGAGCCTGTGCCACTGGCATAGAGGAATAAAGGCCTGACTGTGGCTCAGATAGATGGTCACTCAGGATTGTTAAGGCTGGGGGATGTGCTTGCCTAGCCTGTGGAACAAGGAAGGAAGTATGCATGCATTAGGCACACTAGAATGATTGATTTCCTTGTTGGAAAGTCACACAGCATTGGAAGTAATGAGTGGGACCTGGGACGCATGGGAAAGTTTTAGAAGGCCACAGTGTCTTTAAGTCCTGCCAGCCTTACTCCACAAAATAATGAAGATCTGTTGTTACAGTAAATACATAATTTTTGTATCCTCTTTGCCACAAAAGTGACTTAATATTGCCTTTAGCATTACTCATATACTACACAGTATCCATAAACTGTAAGTAAGGCAGACCCAAGACTTCCCTTTCATTGGTACTTAGCCATAAAAATAAAAATAACCTCGACGACAACAAAAATAAATAAATAAAACAATGCTCAGTAATTCGGTGCAGTTCAAGGATTTTTTTTTTTTTTTTTTTTTTTTTTTTTTTTTTTTTTGCAGCGTTGGCAGTGAAAATGCCTACATAATCAAAAGCTTACAGCTAGGATTTACGGTTTTAATGACACATAATTATTGGACTGTTTAAGTATTAGGGAAGCAGTCTTTCTGTCATTCCTGAGAAATTAAATTTCTAAAAGATGCCGTGTAGTATAGGTGGGTTACAAGATATACAGCTATATAATGTTTTGCTTTAATAGTTCAATTATTGATAGCAGTGGTGCCTTTCTGGTAAGTAAATGGTCAATGTAAAGGTTTCTGTATGTGGACTTTTAATATTCTTAAATGAACTTAATAACCAAGCTATATTCAACATTAGATCACTGTTGCAGTAGCCTAAACTATTTGGTTTATGTCCTGCCAAGGATATGACCAACCAGCCAGCTTTGCAAAGAGTAAGGGTGCCTTCTACATGCGCTGACAGCCAGGAGCTCGAATGGAGCTCCATATAATTTCTTGCACTGAAATGCACTCCTTCTGCAGGCTTCATCGAACTGACAGATAGCGAGTCTTCAAGGCTGAACAGATCAGTCTGCTTCTAAGGAAAACCTTCTACTGTTTTACTTTTCTGAAAAAAAATGTTATTTTTTTTCTGTGAAACTGTTATTAATAGTTATGCTAGAAAATGTATTTTGTTGGGACTGCCATTATGTATCAAGAGATTTTATTACTGTGAATATCCGTGGAAACACTGAGTTTTAATCTTTTTTTTAACTTTTCATAATATTCTTGAATAGAATTTATATTGGGGTAGGGCTGCTGCTAGTGGGCTCTGTTAGGGTATGTTTTACTACAAAACCACCTTTTCTATCTGGCATTGAGTTTGCTATCTCTTACAGGCTTTGCTAACAGTCTTTTAGGCTTCCTTCACAGCTGGACCTATGTTACAATTACCACTCTCCTTGTTTCATCCTTCCCCTGTCTGCAAGAAGAAAGTTCTCAGGGAGTCTTTGGGTGTCAGGCCATCTCCATTTGTGCCTTATCTGCTGATGAGTGACTCTGCTGTGGCTGGATTTGCTTCCTCAGACTGTTCATTTAACCCCATTCCCTCTAGCCACAGAGGACTGGCGATATACATGTCCTTTGCAGCTGAAGGGTTGCCCTCCATGAGCAAGGGAGAACTGCTACTGATGGTCTCAGGGGAAGGGATGAATGAAAGTCTTCTGTAGAGCAGGGAAAGGGAGCCTGAGCTGTGGGAAGGTGTGCCTTCTTTGGCTTGGTCCTTTTTCAGGGAGTTTTCCCCAGGAAAAGAAGAAAATGGCTTGCCTTGTTTATATTTGTTGGGGAGGTAATTTCTCCTTTTACTTTTCTTACTTCCTCTTCAGGAAAGAAATGCAAAATAGTCTCACCCATTTCTGACTTTGATTTTCAACCTGAAGAGCAGAGATTGGCAGGAGAATGTTGTGCTTCAGGGATGTTTTGTCAAGCTGGGAATTCTGATTCTGAGGAAAGTGTAGCTTCAGATTTCCCTCCAGAAGATCTTTATATTTTCTGAAACTTTTTTTAAAAGTAAATTTATTTTCCAGTGGGATGGGAATGAAATTCCCATTACCCCACAATTGTATTATAATCTGTCACACACACATGTTCCACTGTCTTAAGAGAATGTTTTCCTGACAGCTTGTATTATATACGACTGTCAACTTACTGCCTACGGGTTATATAGGGTACCCTGACACTCACAAATACCTGTTTTCTAACCTTAAAGCCGACCTTCAGTGATTTCACTGTCCCAGACTGATTCTGCTAGACAAACTGCTAATGCTAATCCCATTCTCTTTGACAAGGATGGGAAAGCTTTTGAGAAATGTGGGAAGAAAATATATGCTTCTACCAATTTAACATTTAGAATTTTAAACTGCCAGGCCCACATGCTAAAGTTTTTCTTCTGTCTTTTGAGAATATGAAAAGGCTAATGTTAACCTTTCTTTTTCTTCTGAGGTGAAACATTCTTTGAATGTCTCTTTTGTACCTGTTTTTCTTATAATTAAACATGCCTTAAAGTGTTCTTATGGCAGTGCTAATACTGTCTCAAGGGTTGCTTTACCTGGGTCAGTCATGAAAAATCTGCTTGGTTATGTTCTCAAATGTTTCCTAAATATACAGTTCTTTGATTATGTGAACACAAGAGTCAGTTTCCTGAAGTTTACTTTTGAATACTCTTCCGTGGAACTGCACTTTTCCTAAATGTATTGAAACTGAAATTTTAAATTGTTTGCTGGATAAGGATGTTCTGTGTGGCTGTCTGCAGCTGAGTTACTTAAGAGGTTTGATGAAAGGAGAAAGTTGATTCAAAATGTGACCAAAATTTTCCAACCTTCCCTTTTTAAGGCAAGTAAAACATTTCCTTCCACTTTAGCCCCTTTTTTCAAAAAGCAATTAAATCAGCAAGGTGCCAACAAACATGATTTTAAAAAGCGTAGGTAATGAGGCTGCAAACAGAAAGGTAAAGTCTATCGAAATTAAGGATAGACTAAAAGTCAAAATGACAGTTCCCCCTTCAGGCTACCCCAACCTCCTACCCCCACCTCACCCTGGCAATTTCAGCTTTCTCTCTAAATGTATAACTTCCTTTGTGGCACAAGATTGTTTCAGACAAATGGGTTCTGAAGGTCATTCAACAGAGGTACACTTGGTAATGTGAGTACCCCCCTCCTTTCTTGGGGGTTCTTCATTGCCCAGTAAACCAAATATCCTTGTTTTCTCTAGTTGTAGTTCTAGAACAGATGTTATCTCAGGGAGTCACAGATCCAGTGCTTGCCTCCCAGATAAGAAAGGGGTTATATTCAAGGATTTTTCTGGTGCCAAAGCAAGAAGAGACTTGGAGCTCTGTACTAGACCACTCCTTCCTCAATCTTTTTGACAAGGTCCCAGTGATCAAAATGTTATCCCTTCACACCGTTACCTTTTGTCCCTTTACTAGATTTAATGGTAAAGCTAGACTTAAAATATCGCTACCATTACATTTTCTTTGGCAAGCATTTCAAATGTTTTTTAAGACCTTTTGTGTCTGGCTTATGTTAGCAGTTTTCTGTCTTATCCTTTAGACTATCCATTACTCCAAGGGTATTTAAACAATTTCTGACTTCAATAATTGATTATTGCAGACTTCAAGGCATTCACATTTTTCCATGTTTGGCTGATTGTCTTATATTTGCACACTCTTTTTCCTGTTTTCAAGAGTGCTTGTCCAGATTGTTCTACTCAGTCTGGGTTTCTAACTTGAAATTACAAAAATTTTCTCTCATCCCTTCTCACAGAATATTTTTCCTGAGATGTCTGCTACATTCTGCCTTGGAAAGACCCTTTCTTCCTCCAAAGTAGAAGTGTTCCAAAAGTTCTTCCTGAGTTTCTCCGATCATAGCTAGATATCTGCCAGAGAAAATTCTCAGGATTCTGGGGTACATGGCTTCTCTGATTCTTATGATTCCCTTGGCCTTCAAATGAGAAAAAATCAACAATACCACAGGTCAGTCTGGACTGAACATCTACCCTTTATCTTTTCAGATCCCTATATTGGGGTTTGTTAGGAGCGAGGATATATGGTGGGTAGACTAGTCTTCTCGGAATTCAGGCCTCTCATTCTCCCTTTCATTTCCTGTTCAGACTGTCACAACAGATGGTTCAGAACTGGTGTGGGGAGTGGTTTCCCAAGTTGTGAAAGTGCAAGGTCTTTGGAACAAGCATAGACAGTGTCAAAGAGATGATGGCAGTAATAAATGCTTTGAAAGCCTTAAATCTCTGGTCTGCAGGACCTCTACACATTTTTACAGACAACACCACAGAGTTGTGAAACAAACAGAGGGTTACCAGACCTTACCCTCTTTTCAGATTTACTACGATAGCCTGGTAGGTAGAAACCCAGTTCACTTTGACTCTTCAGGCTTCATGCATTCTGTCAGAGCAAAACTTTATAGCATACATGCTAAGCAGCACCAGGACAGATCATCATTAATGGAAACTTCACCCTGGTGTCTTCTACGAATTGATGCAAGTGTGGGGAATGCCTCAAGGATTTGCCTCCTTTGAGAACAGACAACTAAATACATTCTGTTCCAAGATTCCGTACAAACAGGCCTGGAAGACAGATATCTTGTCATTCCCTTGGACATGAGTGTTCCAGTGTGCTTTTCTACACTTTTCCACTGACAAAGACCATGTAGGACTCCCCAAAGATAGTGGTGGTGACACTGTTTTTGCCCAAGCAGCAGTGGTTCTTCCTTCTTTTGAAAATGGCTAAGGACAGTTACCATAGGCTTCCTCACAGAATGGATTTACTAATACAAGACAGGGATTGTTTGATACACTCTAATCTGAAAACTATTGAGCATAGTCCTGAGTGCTTACTCTCTATCCAGATGGTCTGCTAGATTTTCCAGTGTAGTTACTTGTTATCCACTCAGTCACCTACTAAGGTAAGTACTTATTTCTGCAGTATAATCACTCACATTACTCGCTGCCTTTCTTCTGTGCTCCCTGAATTTCTCTCTGTAAATTTCAGGACTCAGTTTAAAACATTCATATAAATATTACTTTAACTTTATCTCAATATAAATAATGTTAAGTTGTCAATCTCGCCTTCATTCTTGCTTGATGGGTTCGGAGCCGATCCCTCGGCTCCGACTCGGCACTTGCTTTAGCTCGAGAACTCCTTTTACCAGCTCGAGGCAGCCCCATATCCCATGATGCAAGGCAGGAAGTACCCAGATCTCGTTTGCCGCTTCGCTTGGGAGGTCTTCTCTTTACCAGCTCCTGGTAAGTAATTCACTTTTGTGACTTTTAAGCCCCTTTTTACTTAAAAACCTTTTATTTTTGATAGTTTAACTTTAAACTTAACTTTTCTGACAGAAATCCCTGTCTCTTTTAATTTTTTTTTTTTTTTAGTCAGTTAATTTCCCTTCCCATCCCCCTGTTAGGGTGTGTGTGTTGGTTTATTTTACTAAATCCTTTTGGGATTAATTTAATTTAATTGGACTGGTGTGTGTGTGTTTTTGGGCACCATGTCTAAAGAGAGGGTTTCAGGTTTTAAGAAGTGTGACTCGTGCTGTCAGAAGATGTCTCTGACAGACGGTCACACTTCTTGCCTGTACTGTTTGGGCCTCTTCACCTGCAGGACTCCTGTGCTATTTGTCACTCCTTCAGCCAGAGAGTCCTGCAGGAGAGAGAATAAGTTGATTCTGAGGGGTCTTCTTAAGCCGGAGGGCTCTCCGGCTAAGTCGGCCCACAAAATCAACAAAATCTGCCAAGACCCAGGCTTCTGTTCCTAAGCCTGTGGCCTCGGCTCCGACTCGTATAGAGTCGAGATCGGCTCGGCTGGAGCCGATTCTGGATCTACTAAGCCTTCGGCGCCGATGGCTATCGGCGCAATCTGCTTTGACCACTGTGGGGTCGGTTCCGACCGGCTCCGACACCCACTGGCACGGGCATCGGTGTCGGCTCCGATCGGCTCCGACACCCATGTGGCACAGGCATCGGTGTCGGCTCCGATCGGCTCCGACACCGTTATTTGGTGGCTGTATCGGCTCCGGCTGGAGCCGATACATCGGCGTTCTGCCGGCTCCGAAATCGGTGCCGACAGGATCAATAATATCGGCTCCGATGACCCATTCCAGGAAGAGGTCGAGGTCTCCTTCCTTGGAGCCGATACTTTCGGCCCGGCCTCCCTCTTCTATCGGGCGGAGCCATCGGAGCCGATCTTCAAGGTCATCCAGGTTGTCAGACCATGACCTAGAGAGAGTGGTCAGTAGATTGCTCAAGTCACAGGTACTGGCCCAAATGCTACACAGTCCGTCTCAGGAGACGACTGTTGGTCCACACCCCGTTACAGTTCCTCCTTCAAATCTACCCCAGAGTTTGGAGTTGGAGTCTTCGAAGGGTTACTCCTGCGGCGGGAGGACGGATACCCCCTTCTGGCCCTTCAGCGCCGACTGTTATCTCCTCTTCCTTAGACGGATGCGGTGGTCGGGCTTCCATGGGCTCCTCCGAGGGGTGAGTGGCATCGGACCCTTGTCCGAACCCGCTCTTCCCTTGGAGCCTCGGCCTTGGTGAGCTCGGCTCCGACATCTGCCTCGAGACTTCCCTTCGGTGGCCCCTGGAGTTCCTAGCTCTTGGAGCGGGGTCTCTCGGACCTGCCTGGGAGGGAGCATTCGAGGTGATGAAGAGTGTACTGGCCACTGGTATCAGTCAGCAGTCTCTTCCCGTAGCTCCTCCCTCTATTGTACCTGTTGACATCTCTGCCACTTCTCTTGCTACAGGACCCAGAGATCCTCCGCCTCAGGTCTCCCCATTGGGAATTTCCCCTCTTCTGAGGATTCTCCTGATGTTTCGGGAGATCCTCCTAGGAAGAGGACTTGTAAGAGGAAGCATGTAGACTCCCGAGTCTGTCACTTCGGATACTGACTTTGATGAGTCAGAGGGATCCCTAGATCCCCTCTGAGGATGTCTCCTTCTCAGACATCCTAGAACTTCTGAAACAGAGGGAAACTGGCCCTCCAACAATCCCTCTGAGGATGAGTCAGTATACCTAGAGGCGTTTGGATCTCGGCCCTCCACCTCCTGGGTGTCTCCGCCTTCGATCCCCTTATGCAGGTTATAGCACGAAGGCGTGGACAGCTCCTGACTCTGTAGAGCCAGTCCCTAGGAGGCCTTCTAAATTTATAACTGCCCCTAGTGACAAACAATTCCTTACAAAGGGTGTCCCGCTGATGCCATGGTGGTGGCTGCGCCACCAAAAGGAACTTGCAGATCCTTCCGTGCCTGTCCATCCTCCTAATAAGGACTCTAGGACCATGGATAGGTATGCAAGCGGATTTTTTCCTCAGCGACCTTTGCTATGCTCGCTGAATTATCTTTGTCACTTCACCAGACTCCAGAGATATCCTGAAGGAGCTGGGAGAAGTAGTTCAGGATCCTACAGCTGCAGGGGCCCAAGAAAAGATTGCTTCGCAGCTAGGAACCCTCAATTCCATTGCTAACTCCTCCATGCGGCTAATATCTTATGCTGCTGATGGAGCAAGTAGAGCCGCAGGCACAGGTGTGGCTCTTAGACGCCAAGCCTGGATGCGGCTATGTGATTTTGCGGATCCCTTTAAGGCGTCCTTCACAAATTCTCCCTTTGATGGGTCAGCTTTGTTTGGCCCTCAGGTGAAGGAAACCTTGACCAGGTGTGAGCAGGACGGCAAGACTCTTTCTGCTGTTGGAGTCCGTTGTTCCACCCCTTCTAGGCCTTATCCCAAAGGACAGAAGGGTGGGAAGATGTGGTTCCGTAAATTCCAAGGAGTCACGCCGGATTCACGTGGTCAGTTTACCCCTAGAGGCAGAGGGGGTAACAACAACAGACGCCGCTCTAGAGGCAGAGGGGGTCCAAGAACCAGGGCAACAGGGAGTCTCTTCCTGAAAAGCCTTTTCAGCATCCCTGAGGTGTTGCCCGGCTGTCCCTCCTTGGAGGCAGTCGGGAAGATTATCACTGTACCCAGAACCCTGGCATTCCCTCACTCAAGACAGATCGGTACAGTCCATCCTTTCCCACCGTTACATAATTCCTTTCGAGGAAAGTCCCTTCCCTCAAGTTCCCTTCCAGATGTACCACCGGTCTAAGGGACATTGCAGAGTTAGAGATCGCAAAACTACTGCAAAAAGAGCCATTCAGCCAGTCACAATAGACCATTCAGAGCCGGAATCTACTCAAGGTTCTTTTGGTCCCCAAAAGACGGGAGACTGGAGACCAATATTGGATCTCAGCAGACTCAACAAGTCTGTCAGGAAGACAAGATTCGAATGGTCACTCTTCAGTCAATTCTGCCCTTCTTACAGAAGGACAACTGGATGTGCTCAATAGATCTTCAGGATGCGTACTATCACATCAAAATTCACAGACGCTCCAGGAGATTTCTCCGCTTCGGCTGGGGTCCAGTCATTTCCAGTTCAGAGCCCTGCCCTTTGGTCTCACTACAGCCCCCAGAGTGTTCACCAAATGCATGGCAGTGGTCACGGCTCACCTGAGACGTCAAGGATTCCAGGTGTTTCCGTATCTCGACGACTGGCTCCTGTCAGCCACCACCAGGCATCAGCTTATACAAGCCAGGGATTACACAATAGACCTTTGTTCTCATTTGGGCATCTCAGTCAACTACGAAAAGTCATCCTTATCGCCCTGCCAGTCTATTACCTTCATAGGAACAAACTTAAACACTGTTCGGATGTCAGCTACACTTACAGAACAAAGAGTTTCAGACATTCAGACTCATGTCAGGATCATTCTGGCCAGCAAAAAGGTACAGGCCAGAATGGTTCTAAAGGTATTAGGTCTTATGGCTGCGGCCATCACTCTTCTTCCCTGGCTCGATTCTACATGCGCCTCCTTCAGTGGATGCTGTTCACACAGTGGTCATACCAGCAACTCCCAATGCGTCACCAGATTCTGGTGACACAAACATGCAAAGAACATCTTGCTTGGTGGATCACATCGTCTCAGGTTCACCAAGGCAGGTGCTTTGTACCTCCGTCCCCGATAGCCACTGTCACCACGGATGCCTCCCTGATCGGGTGGGGGGGTCATTATCAGGGCAGGATGGTTCATGGACGTGGCAACCGTCGAGTACCATCTGCACATAAATGTCCTGGAGATGAGAGCAGTGCTTTTAACGTTGCAAGCCCTCAACGACTTTCTTCCCGTAGGGACAATTGCAGTCCACACAGACAACATGTCTGTAGTTTGGTATATCAACAAACAGGGCGGAACCAAGTCCTACCCCTTGTGTCGAGAAGCGCTCAGACTATGGCAATGGGCGATCTCCTCTCATCGGTTTCTGGTAGCAACGCATATCCCTGGGAAAACCAACATTATAGCGGACAGATTGAGCAGAGCTATTCTCATGCCTCACGAGTGGTCTCTCAAGCAATCCATAGCGGAAGAGATTTTTCTGGAATGGGGTCGTCCATGTTGCGATCTTTTTGCTACTCCCCAAAACAGCAAATGTCCAGACTTCTTCAGCCTCTTCCCTCTATCAGGCCATCCCCCCAGAGACGCTCTGACCCAGGATTGGCCCCAGGGACTTCTTTATGCCTTCCCTCCATTTCCTCTGATCCCTCAGGTGATCCAGAAAGCTACCGTTTTGAGAGCCAAATTGATTCTCATTGCCCCTTACTGGCCTCGACAAGTTTGGTTCCCGTTCCTCCATCATCACCTTTTGGTGCAGCCGTGGCATCTGGACCCAGTACCAGATCTACTGATTCACCAATCCGGTCAGCTGCACCGGTCAATCCCTTCTCTCAACCTCACAGCATGGTTGCTCCACTTCCTTCCTTAGCCAGGCTTCCTTTGATCTCTAACCCAGTTAGAGATATCATAGCATCTTCACTAAAATCCTCTACCAGGAGGATTTACACAAGCAAATGGAAACGTTTCTCTTATTGGGCTAAGGCCCAAAATATTGATCCTTTTACTGCCCCTGTTCAGGCAGTTCTGGACTTCTTAGCAGAGATTTTCCATGCAGGCTCCTCTTCTTCCACAGTCAGAGTTCAGTTGGCTGCTATTTCTAATTTTCATGTCGGGATAGCAGATCATAATATTATGTCCCATAGACTCTGCAGGGCCTTTTTAAAAGGGATTTTCCTACTAAAGCCTCCAATCAGGAATCCTCCACCACAGTGGGATTTAAATTTAGTGCTGACATCCTTGATTCTTCCCCGATTTGAGCCAGCTGTTTCTTGTTCCCTGAAATATCTTTCTTGGAAAACTTTATTCCTAGTGGCTATTACATCTGCCAGGAGGGTGTCTGAACTTCATGCTCTTTCGGTTCGACCCCCCTATTTGATTTTTCACAAAGACAGAGTATCTTTGAGAACTAATCCATCCTTTTACCTAAGGTCGCTTCAAAAAACAATCTGAATCAATCTATTGATCTCCTGTATTTTTTCCCAACTATTCAGATAGAGCTGAACAAAAGCTACATTATCTTGATGTCCACCGTCAGCTCAGATATTATTTGGACAGAACAAAAAAATTTAGAAAATCTGATCAACTTTTTGTTTCCTATGCGGATAATAAAAAAGGCCTTCCTGTTTCTAAAGTGACTTTGTCCAGATGGCTTTCTTCGGTCATCACTGAAATTTCTCCGACCAGGGGAAAACAGCTGTGCTCAAAACCTAAAGCACATTCAACTAGGAGTTTAGCTACTTCTACAGCTTTTCAAGCTAGACTGCCTTTAGACACTATTTGTGCAGCGGCCACTTGGGCCACTCCTCACACTTTTGTTTCCCATTACAAATTGGACTTGGCCTCCAGGGACAGAGCCAGTTTTGGCTCTACAGTCCTCAAGAGTTTGTTCCATTGAGCCACCCAGGATAGAGGTCCTAGGCACGCGGTCCCATCAAGCAAGAATGAAGGCGAGATTGACAACTTAACATTAAGAAGTTATGTACCTACCATAACGTTCCATGTTAGTTGTCTTCTCTCGCCTTCTTTCTTGCGACCCTCCCTCCTTCCCCGTGGCCTGGACAGACCTTGTATAAGAAACTATAATGCTAAAGACCATTTAGACCTGGTCCTTTTTCCTTTTGTAAGTTTCTTCTTCCTTTGGGAAGTATTGTTTATGCTTGGTGTTATTGCCCTTTTGTCAACAAACGAGATCTGGGTACTTCCTGCCTTGCATCATGGGATATGGGGCTGCCTCGAGCTGGTAAAAGGAGTTCTCGAGCTAAAGCAAGTGCCGAGTCGGAGCCGAGGGATCGGCTCCGAACCCATCAAGCAAGAAAGAAGGCGAGAGAAGACAACTAACATGGAACGTTATGGTAGGTACATAACTTCTTATTATGTAACATTATCATAATTCAAATGGTCTGCATCATTTAACTTTAAGAAAGAATACATTACCTTACCCAAGAGCAGAAGAGTTAAAGTCTAACCCACTACCATGATCAGTTTGGCATTGATTACATACCTTTTCAGATTCCCAAATGAAACTTGTCAAAGCCATCCCCCTCTTTATGCTGCAGAATAATTTGATACTGACCTTGGCATCTTTAGTTTAATTTCCTCCTGTCCATTACTCATGTATGTTTGATGAAGACCCAACATCTCCCTGCTCTTCTTAAGATTGTTCTCACTAGTTTTTTTTTTTTACTTCAAGCTGTTTTATTCTCTCAAAGGCCTCAAGCTGCATATGTTTCATCTTTAGTTCAAGTCTTCTTATTTCTAAACATGTTTTGGGTAATACGAGGAGGGATTGGACTGTTCGTTTCCTGTGTGTTGCACATCCATGGCACCCAACAGGCACTCTGGGTATTCTTAAATTCACTCCAGTTATGACTGGCTGTCACTCCTTGAAAAAGAAGATATGGGTGATTGCTGGCAAGACATAAATGGCCACATGGCCTAGTTGCCTTGTATATTATATAGTTCTATGATTCTGGCGAGATTTAGTGGACTATGATCCAGCTGCACACAAGGCTACTATCATATCGTCCTTGGACAATCAGGCAAGCAGGATTCCTATTGTTTTACACCTCTTAGTCATCTGTGACACTGATGTCTTGGCATATGCATCAGAGCTCATTTTCATAGGTTAGTACTAAGCTAACTGCCCTTGAGAGCCATTTTAAGCCTAGCCAATTATCCCTTGTGAGACTCAAACCCTGCACCTTATGTTTGTAAGGCAAACACCTTAACCATTAGGCCACCCTCCTAACCATTTCTGCCTGCTTCGTAACTTATTCTAACTAAAAAATAGAATAACTGCTGTGTAATCTATACCTGTATATAATGGCTGCAAGGGTATAAACACTGTTGGTGACAAAACATCTTTACAGGCTAAATAAGTCTTATTACAATCTCTACACCAGTACTTGCTACTGTGAAAGTATTTTGGGCAGGGGTGCAGTCTGTGGAGACAGTCCTCTTGCCCATAGAAGCATCATCCACATAGTCACATTAATTACCTTTCTCTGCTTTCTACAATTTTTGATCAGTTCTTCATTCCGTCTTTTTTTTGTTGGAGTGCACATCTGAGGCCTGTAATTCCTCATTAACTCCACACTGAATCCATTATTTAAAACCTGCACTTGTGTCAGATACATTGTACAAACTGATAGGGTAGTTTCTGTGTTTGTGCAGTGAAATTCAACATAACCCAGTCTGTCAGTCTGCTAGTCTTTATTCATTTATTTATTTGTTTATTTATTAACAGAGTTAACCCAGATGGACTCAGAGCCTTTTTGCAGAGGCCCAGGTAGAAGAGCTCCATAGAGTATTAAAATGCAATCTTGCAATATGTTTCAAGTACAGTCAATGTAACTGACAAAATCTATATTAGTGCAGAAAGGAAAATTAGTTACTACCAGACATATTGGAGTACAGTAGTTCCCCTTTTTGCCTTCAAAACTCTGCTGTTAGCAGTGGCTGTCTGATGGGTCACTCAAGGAGTCAGCTGCAGTTCATTAGAGAGCGAGTGTGTTAGTACGGAAATGTGCAAGAAATGGAACTTAGAGCTTAGAATGCATTAAAAAACTTAATATAGTAGCTAAAAACTGTGAGTAAAAGTAAAATAGAAGCTTAAGTATCGGACATGTTTGTTGCATGTAATAAAGTACCTTATTTAAATATGTATATTATGTGAAGGAGCATAAGCTTTCTCAGGTATGTAGCTGGATACTCTGTCCTGCCTGTTACAGAAGATGAGACATTTCTCACCAGACGTTACGTACTTAATAGTTTTGTGATACATATGTCCATCGGTAACATTACCTATGCAGTCTTCCCCTGCCAAGGTCTGTGGTGACCAACCCTTCTATAGTTCCCCTCCCCTTACAGGCCAAGTGCAGTTGAATAGCAGCCATCTTCTGCCTCTTCTTTCAGCTTCTAGGGATTATCTGCACACTCCAACATTTTTTGATCTGATGTTATTTATTTTTATTATTTATTTGAAGTTTGTTTGCCAGGATGGTCCATTGGGCCGAACTAGCTCGTTTTCAATGGAGTCCTGGGGAGAAAAGCTCCAGAGATACATTATATTAAACAACAGGTTATTAAAGTACAAGAAGTATACATGAAGCAAAAGTATATGTTAGTACAATTAGAAAAAACATAATTTATATCACAATTAGTAAAGTTTGCAAATATATAATCACTATCATTGCTAACATAGATGTTAAGTCTAAACAGTAATAAGTAGCTATTTACAAGTCAATAAGACTAGGGAGTTATTTACAATATGTATGTTGCCCCAGGGGAAATATGATCAGTGGGGGGGGGATATGTAGGTCAAATATTTTAGATATTTGAGTTAGGATAAGAGGAGAGAGGGAGAAAGGGGTAGGGAATAAGGTAGCTGCTGGGGATGTTATGTAGGATGGGAACATGAGCATTCCCAGAGAGATGTTAGGTTTGAGTGGGGCAGGGTTTTGAAGGTGGACGGGCTGCTGGTGAGGTGAATTTCAGGTGGGAGGGAGTTCCAGAGGCGTGCCAAGGAAAAAAGAGAGCAAAGGTTTGCCTGATGTTGTCATTTTCATTTATTCCCCAACTGATGCATATTGGATCAGACTCGGCCACTTCTTCCAGATCCTTGGATCCAAAAACTCTTGAGCCCCTCCCTTTACCTATTAAGCCCTGTCAACCTGAAATACCTCAGATCTTGTTTGCTGCCATATTGCTCTCAAGCTATTGGTGTTTTTTTTTTTTTTTTGGTTATACAGTGAGTTCTTTAAAATTTTCTTTTTAAATAGGTAATCTATTGGTTTTCTGTCATCTTCCTCCTATTTTTCCAGTAATTTTCTTTTACTAGCCAACTCCCTTTGTGATTTTTACTGAGAATTCCATATTTCTGTTCAGTACCATTGTTGATATTTTGCTTTTTCTTCTATCTCTCCTCTTCCTAACCCTTTCAGGGTATTCATGTCTAGAATTGTTGGTAGTCTTTCCTTCCTTTAACAACAAAGTATTTCTTCTAACTTTTTACAGTTGATTGTTTTTCCCTTGGCCCTTTCCTTTAGGTACACCAGGATGGCTGATAAACTGACTTACTTCAGAAATGCATCACCTGTGGGTACAAAATACCTAATTTGGATACCCACAGGGAATGCATCTACTGCTTCAATGCTTCCCATTTAGATGCAGATTGTACCATTTGTGCCAGCTTCATCTTCAGGGTATTCATGGATAGATGAAATAAACTTGTTTTGAAGGACTTTTTTCCTTTCACTTCTTCTTCTGTTTCAGCTGGGGCTCAGATCCCCTCAAAGAAATCTGACAAAGGAAAGCTTGACTCGGCTGCCAAGCACACAGAGTCTAGAAAGAGATCTCCAGATCCTATGAAATCTTCAGCTCCTTCTTCAGAGCCACCTCCAAAAGTTTCAAAAAAGCCAGATATGACCGCTTCAGATTCTACTGCTCTGAAATCAAAATCACATTAGATCCAGTCTGCTGTTAATTTACTGGACTGGATACCTTCTCAATTCCCTTCTCCCTTTTTGTGAGTCTCCTTGCAAGCACTCTAGTCCATGATTTACTAGCTTTTTTTCCAAGTCTTCCAGGCGTTTGTCTGAGGCTGAAGTGGATAGGATGATGATGAAATTCCTCAGAGCTCGGATCCAAATGGGGTAATTCCAGCTCCATCTCTCATCAGATCTATGAGCCTGCCCATGACTAGTCCCTTTTTAGTTTTTCCTGCTCCAATCTGACCTGCTGTTTTGAAACTGTGGGATCCAAGATCCCTGGGGGTGTCCTCATTGGATCCAAAGACAGGTCATTCATCAACTCTGGTCACTTCCCTGAGCCGTCCAGCTCTGAGTCTTTTGAAGCGAGAGGACTGTCAGAGCCAAAGTATTGGTGTTGGCTCCAGGAGACCAGAGTCAACTCAAAAGTTATCAGAGCCATTCCTGCCCCTCAGAGCTTTGGCTCTGGACAGCTCGGTTCTGACTCTGTCCTCAGGTGGAGGCCTACAGGGTTTCAGGAACTGATGGTGCAGGAAATGTCATCTCTGTTACTTCTGGCTTCAGTCTCCCCTAAGCACTCTGACTTCGAGATTGTGGAGAGGGCTTTTGTTTTTACCTAAAGAGAGGACATCCCTACCCCCCTCAGATCAGTTCATACTACCACCTTAGAGTCTTTGCTCTGAACCTCAATCTTCCATTCCACTGGGACATCCAGCCTACTAAAGTCTCTAGTCAGTCCCTTAGGGCTCCATTAACACTTATGATTCCTCGCCAGACAATCCTGCTGATGAGGTCCCTCAGAAGAGAATGTGTAACAGGAGACGCTTATATTCCCTCAGGAATGTTTCATGGAGGACACTGATTTCAGTGACGGGTCCACCAGATCTCTACCTGAAGACATTTCCTTTGGAGACGTTCTTGAACTTCTAAAACATAAAGGTGGAGGATTTGATGTTCCTGGAGGCTTTTGGGTCTGGCCCAGCTATGTCTTGGGTGACACCTCCCTGGCTAATGAACTTACAGACCTCATTTCTTGATGGACATGGAAGGAACTGGATACTGTGGAGACCATCCTTAAGCTAACCAGATAAATTTGCATCCCGACAAGTACAGGGTACACTGGATCAAGGAGGTCCCAGTTGATACCATGGTTGTGGCAGCAGCCATGAAGAAAGAGCTTGCAGAGTAGAACTCTTCTGTCCATCCTCCTAACAGGGAATCTAGGGCCTTGGACAGATTTGGTAAGTGTGTTTATGCAACAGCAACCTTTGGTCTATGGTCAATGAATTACTTGGCATATTTCACAACACTACAAAGAGATTTGACTAAGGTACTCTCCAAGTCTCTTTCTGGGTCTGTGTCTGTAGAGGACCAAAGGATATTCTCATTGCAATTGGCTACCCTTAAATCTATAACTATCACGTCCATGAGGCTGATTTCCTACAGGGTGGAAAGTACCTCACAGTCAGCGAGTTCAGGCGTAGCCATTAGAAGACATGCCTGGATGTGCCTGTGCAACTTTGCCGAGCCCTTTAAATGTTCATTCATCAATGCTTCATTTGATGGATCTTTTTTATTTGGCTCCAAAGGAAAAGGCACACTCTCTAGATGTGAGCAAGAAGAAAAGACCTTGTCTGCCATAGGAATTGGTTTTCCTACCCCTCAAAGGCCCTTTTTCTGGAATCAATGAGGAGGTAGAAAGATACAGTTCTACAAATCCCAGGGGCCTTTTCATGACTTATTTGGAGATAGTTCTTCCAGAGGCAGAGGGGGGATCCATAACAGAAGATTCCATCTCTGTGGCAGAAGAGGCCCGCAGAACCAGGGTTTCTGGGATTCCTTCTTGGATAAACCATACCAATGCTCCTGAAAGCTGGTCTGACTCTTGCTCTCTGGAGGCAATCAGGGGCAACATTTGGACCACCCAACCGACTCCAGAGGGCAACAGGCCACTGACTGTTGCAGTCTGGAGTCAGTCAGGGGACATTTATCTCTACAGCAAGGAGCTTGGGTGTCCATAACAAAAGATTCCTGGGTGCAGAGAATTATATCCAGAGCTTATATTATACCATTTTCCCAAATACCCTCTACAAGAATGAAAATAATCCCTCATGTTCAACCCAGTCAGATGGAGATGGCAGCTTTAGAATTAAAATACCTGGTCAGAAAATCAGTCATCCCGAAGGGCCCTCCAGACCAGATAGGATCCAGGACCTATTCAAGATTCTTCTTAGTGCCAAAGAAGACAGGGGACTTGAGACCCATCATGGATCTCAGCAAACTAAACCATTTCATGAAAAAATTCAAGGTTCCAGAAGGTCATAGTTCAGTTAATTTTGCCACTACTGCAAAAGGAAGGTTGGATGTGCTCGACAGCTCTTCATGATGCATACTGTCACATCAAAATGAACAGGAACTCCAGAAGATATCTGCACTTCCAGCTTGGAGCCAGTCATTTCCAGTTTGGAGCACTGCCCTTTGGTCTCAACATAGTCCACAGGGCATTCACCAAATGCATGATGGTGTTAACAGCTTACCTGAGACTGCTGAAATTCCAAGTGTTTCCCTACCTAGGCAACTGGCTCTTAATTGCCCCAACCATGCATCTTCTCCTGCAGACAAGGGACTACTTGCACCAGTTGTGTCTCCAGCTAGGCATCACAGTCAATTACCGCAACTCACGGCTCACACTTACGGAGTCTGGAGTTCATAGGTGCTCGTCTAGACATGGTCAGTCAGATAGCCTCTCTTCCTCCAACTTGTATTCAGGCACTCAGTTTCCAGGTCAAGAAAGTAATCTTGCATTTTTCTCTTCCAGCACAACTAATATTACAAGCTTTGGGGTCCATGACAGCAGCTATCACCCTAGTCCCTTTAGCCTTATTTCACATGTGAACTCTGTAATTGACCCTGTTGGTACATTAGTCCATTCTTCAGCAGCCTTTGTCCGCCCCAGTCAAGATCACATACATTTGCAAAAGATATCTTCTTTGGTGGTTTCACTCAAATGAAATTTCCCAAGGCTTTTTTTTTGTTCTGCCCCTGCCCATGGCCAAGGTGACCACCAACACCTCCCAGCTGAAGGGGGGGGGGCACTGCTTGACAAGGACAGTCCAAGGTATGTGGTCCCCAGAAGAGGCCAAGATGCATGTCAATGTCCTGGAAATGAGAGCAGTCTTCATAGCATTACAGGCCTTTCAAGACTCTCTCCCCTCTGGGACAATTGCTGTTCAGACAGACAATATGTCTCTAGTGATACATCAACAAAGAGAGGGGAACCAGATCTTACCCACTATGTCAAGAAGCATTGAGAGTGTGGCAGTCGGTGAATAGGTAGTCTCTTCCAGCCACTTTCTCATAACAAAGCACATACCAGGGAAAGTCAGAATGATTGCATGCAAACTTAGGAGGTCCGTTCTGATGCCTAATGAGTAGTGTAGTCTCTCAATGTCAAAGTGACGGAGAGAATTTTCCATCGATGGGGCCACCCATGCTGCAAGAAATTTGCTTCTCCCCTCAACAACTAGTGCAGTAGGTATTTTGCCTGATCTCTCCAAAGAGGGAGTCACCAAGAGATTCTGTAGTCCACAATTGGCCTTCTGGTCTTCTCCATGCTTATGCCCCATTACCTCTCATTCCCAAATTTCTGCAGAAAGTATACTGGTTAAAGAGCACAATTATCCTCATTGCACTCTTTTGGTCTCATCAAATTTGGTTCCTTGTCCTGGTGTCATCATCTATATCCTCCCTGGATACTGGAACCCAATCCAGACCTTCTGTCTCACCCAACAGGAAAGACTCATCTGTGCTTAACAGGCCTCAAACTGACTGCTTGGTTTCTTCAGTTCCACTGATTGCAAGGCAGCCCAGGCTGTCCTCCTTGGTCTCTCATATTTGGTTAAGTTCTCAGAAAGCCCAAAAAGTAGAAATATTTACAAAAGTAAATGGAAAATATATATATTCTGGACTTTTTCTGCCCTTATACCAGTGGAACTTGACATTTTAGCTTCAGTTTTCAATTAAAGGACTTAAACGTCCACATTGCTGTCATTTCAACCTTCCATCTAGGTGAAAATAATTCTTCCTTAGCTTCTTATAAATTATGCAAGGCCTTCCTCAAAGGAAATTCTTTACTTAGACCTCCAATAAAGAATTCTATTCCTCCTTGGAATTTAACTTTTTTGCTTCAAGCTGTGACCCAATCCACCTTTGAACCTTCAGCAAGGTCAGACCTCAAGTTCTTGTCTTGGAAAACAATTTTTCTATTTGTTATTACATCAGCTAGATGAGTATCCAAACTCCATGCTCTATCTTCCAAATTTCCTTATCTGGTTTTCCACAAAGGCCTTCCTTACTGACCAACCTGTCCTTTTTGCCTAAGATAGCTTTTGAGTCTAATATCAACCAGGTCATTACCCTTCTGGTTTTCTTTCCAAATTTTTCAAACAAGGGAGAATACAAGCTCCATCTATTAGATATGCATAGACAACTTTGGGTTTATCTCCACAGATCCAAATATTTCCAGAAGACCGAGCAGTTGTTTTTATCCTTCTCACCTAAGACACTGGGCAAGTCAGTTTCTAAAGTTACACTAACCAAATGGTTAATCAATTGTCTCTCCTTTATCTGTAGTAAAAAAAAAAATGTCCTTGCCTAAGCCTCCTAGAGCCCATTCCACAAGGTCTATGGCTGTATCCTCGGCTTTTTGGTCAAGAGCTTCCATGGATGGCATTTGTGCAATTGCTGCTTGGTCTAATGCTTATACCTTTATTACTCATTACAAATTGGATTTGGTTTCTAGAAACAGAGTTGCCTTTGGCTCTGCAGTACTGCAAAATATCCTTCCATGAGGACCAGCCAAGGTTCATCTAGCTGGGGACTCTGTCCCATCAGTTGAGGAATGAATGAAAATGACAATATCAGATAAAAAAAAGTTATGTACTCATCCTAACTTTACATCTGTATTGTCCATTTTCATTCTTCCTTAACTTCCGGCCCTTCTAACCCCCTTCCCTTTGCTCCTGGATAAGTTTAAGCGTATCACTTTGGGAACTGGTGTTCCTTGTTTGAGCTCCAGCTCTTTTTCTTATTTTGTACTTTCTTGCATTCTCAAGTTTTATTCATTGACTTCTTCAGCAGCAAACGCAATCTGAAGTATGTTAGGTTGGTGGGGCTTTATGGGTAAAGTGGGGAGCATGAGAGTTTTTGGATCTGAGGATCTGGAAGAAGTGGCTGAGATGGATCCAAGTCAGATGAGAGACCCATCAGTTGAAGAGGAATGAAAATGGACAACACAGATATAACGTTATGGGGAGTACATTTCTTTTTATATAAAAGTAACACATCCCAAGAAGAAGTGGAGAGATGGGAATGGAGTAATATGATGGCAGCCAGCTTAGTGGGCAAACAGCTTAAAAAGCTTCAGGTGATACGTCCAATTCCTGTGATACATAATCCTACCTGGTATCAAGGATGGTTACCCTTTTTGCAGAGCTAATATTGTATTAAGTACATAACTTTCATTTGTTATGTCAGTCACTTCCTCTGGTGATTCTATAATTGCAAAACCACTGTCTACCATGGAAAATATATATTTTGTTTAAAAACAAAACTCTATTCTTAATGGTATGTTTTTCCTAAACATATTGCTTTATATTATTACTTGGTTTTATCACATTGTGCTGTTTAGTCATGAGTGCATTAAAGAAATGGTGTGTTTACTGTCATAAAAATTATAATGAAATTTAATTTTAACAACAGTTAACCACTGAGTGGTGCATAGAAATTATTACGATGAAACATTTATGGAAAATCTCTATATTCTCAACAACACTCACTGGCCTTTTTTGCATTGTTGCACAGAAAAAAATTAAAGTGAGGTCTGTAAAGTATATGACTTCAAGTCTGTATTGCTGGGTAACATCTAGCTGTTATTCTTACTAACGGTATATTGTTAAGAACTTGTACATATTTTATGGAATCAGGAAATGTGGTTTGTTCATTTTTTTATCTTTTTAATTTATTTTATGTTGTCTAATTTTCTGCTGTTGTTGCTTGAACTTCACTCCTGCTGAAACACAATTGGAATAAAGGACAGAATATGTCTTTTGAATAAAGGGGCTGTCACTGGCAGGAAAACACATACATTCAGGGATTTGTCAAAGAAATGGGATAATGAGTGGATATGCAAGCGTAAATCAATTCAATGACCTTCATTCCTGGAAATCCCCATGAGCATGCTGCTTGGAACGATATACTAGATGGCTAAGTAGCTGACAAGGGCAGAGAGGCAACATGGCAGTACAAACAGCAGCCTTGAACAGAACGCAGCTGAACTAGTATTACTGTTTAACCATACTGCATAATAATAGCATTAGCTGCACTTAAAGATAGACAAAGTTACCATTAACATTACACTAACAAAAACTGACTGGATTTCGTAGCTTATGAATATGCTGCATCATTATTAGTTAAACCAGTATCATTTTCACAGGTGTGTTATAATAGTGGTGCAGTTTGCAAGACTTCTGTTTAAATTATTTTTCTAACTGTATTAGCATAGGATTATAGGAAGTTACTAAGTTAATGGCCCAAGGGCGCTTACAAGCCTAACTAAGTTCCTACCCTTATTTCCACGATCAGCACCTATTGCCCCTGTCCAAGAGGGACCCAGGTGGAACCCCTGGGGTGAATTTTCAGTCACCCATCCAACTGTCCAGATTGCGTTTGAAGAGGGCCAATGAGTTGTTCTGTTTGACATGAAGTGGTAGTCTGTTCCAAAGATATGGTAACCTCTGGGAGACAAATCTGTCCCTCCAGCATGTTTTATTAATGTCACATACCAGGTTAAGGTCTTTAGAGTGAGTAACCCATGTACCATTTGATTTTTGGCTATGAAGCATTTCCAGTAACGCAAGGTTTTACAGATTTTGTTTTTATTGTACAAATGGCATAAAATGTGATCTTATCACGTTTTTAAGAAGCAGGCATAGCATCCCGTGTTCCTGTAGTAAGTGTCAAGATGTAAGATGCAGTTGCTTTAGAAATTATTCAGTATGATTAGCCCACTGACATAAAGGTTTTGCTAATAAATCTATTGCTTGTGACTGGGGTTTGACTCTCCTTCTCTGCATTGCTGGGCTGACTGATATGGATAGAATTCAGTAGCAACAGTGTGAGACTTTCCTGCAGCAGCAGCAGCAACACACTGACTGAGTCCATGAAAGGATCAACACTGGCATAACAGGTCTCTGTTGGTACCTTGATCTAAACATGTGCAGGAATATGCATGTGTGATAGCCCATCCAAATGCATTGCATGCAGGTGACTGACTAGGGATAGGTAAACAGGTCAGCGGTGCTCAGACTTCTACCATGGTAGCATCTACTTGTAAGGTGAGTAAGATTAATACTGACGGTTTTAATATAGATTTCTGATATAACTAAGTCAAGAAAATAAAAAAAGAGGAGCGCCTAGTGTTGGACTGGCAACTTAAGAAAATAAATTGCTATATAAAAAGTAAATAAATCATTCAGTATACCTGGGTTGGATGTATGCATGTGGTATGCACAGAAAAGTAATAGTATACAGAAATAATTTCTTGTGAAGACTGAATAAAAGTCACAGATAGCAGTCGAGCAAGAAAGTATATCATCATGCACTAAAACGGGCTAGCACTGATTTACATTCAGAAGGTAAACATAAACATGTATAACAACACCTGTGCAATTCACATATTGGCAAAGCAGATGTCAGAGTTACTTTTCAATGTAGAAGTCAAGGACTAACAATTAATCAAAAGTCACTACCCAGTTATCAGTTGTGCAGGCAAAAATGAAGTCCATATAAGTATACGAGTGGTAACACACACTGTTCAGGCAAACAGAAAGCACACTGAGGACTTGTATATGAGCATTAAATCAACTGATAAGTTAGCAACAGCAATACATAGACCGGTGTCACTACAAGGAGTGCACACTACCCAGTGACTTTATCATCATAGCTGCTGCCAGTGCCATGGGACATAGCAGTTATGCAGATATAATACAACGGTATTGTGCTTTGTATATTATTTAATATATATCACAAACATACACTGCTAAGCAGCCAAAAACAGAAAAAAATACAGCAGACAAAAGCAATTGAACCAAATATTTTTTAGTTACACCATCTGGTACCTCGGCTATTCACCTTCAAGGAAGACGAATAGTTGAGGTACCAGATGATATAACTAAAAACTATTTGGCTCATTCAATTTTTTCTGCTGTGTTTTTTCTTTATTATTTAATAGCATAGACCACCTAAAAGCCATTAAATTGCACAAGAGTAACATTACCCACTGATTGCAAAGGGCTAATGGGATGCAAATGCTGGCTAGTACTTTGGAATCGGTGATGAAAATAATGCATTACAAATATTTGATGAATTACACCCCTCACTACTACATATCAGGTCAGCCATCTTAATCTGTGCTATGCATCGTGGTCATACCCTTTAACAAGTATGCTTTGTGTGTCATGCTCTGCTTTCTGTAGTTTCATTGGTTCAGATCTTGTGTGGCAGTGGACCATAGAGAGATCAGCTTCCTGGGATGCATAATCAGTCAAGTAGCACATTTATTGGTATCCTTAACATTTCTCTCCATTGGGTGTTGTATTTTGTGGTTTTGGCATTGATCCTGGAGGTAAGAATTTGAGAAATACATTTACGTATAGAAACTTCAATGTCACATCATACTGAGGCAGGGAAGAAAACGGGGCGGCTTGAGAATTGTGTTTTACTGAGTTGCACTGAAGCCATGGACTCATCATCATAGTAACATTAGAAACAGCAGGAAATAACTCTCAAAGAATATCTCTCATCTGTCCAGAATTTTGCAGAAAGTCACTGATTTTTTTGCCCCTTGTATTTGATTTTCTGGTAAAGTAAATCAGTAAGGTTTAGATTCACTCAATAATGCCAGACAAGAGAAATTCATTCTTATTGTTCAGAATATGCATATTGCTACAAAACCTTGTCTGTTAACTTTATTAATGAATTAGAGTGATAGTTAAAAATTGTCCCAGTTTTGAGCCTTTGTTCCACCGTATTTTTGACGTGTCCAGAATTATTAGGAAAAGAAGGTGAGAGGTATGTCTGAAAGTCAACTCATTTTGCCAGAGTTTTACATTGAGATTGCTGATATCTAGCTGGGTTATTAATTATACTTAATATGGGTATAAGAAACGGTGTGAGGTCCATTTCTAGCAGCCCTTTTTATTTCCATAGGTATTTACTGAAAGATCAGTGTTTTAAGCTGATATTGAAATGTTCTGTGTTTGTCTGCCCATTAAAGCATAGTATAATTTCTTTTTGGATGGCGTACACAGTCTGTTCTGTAGTTTAACATAAGAATCACATGCTTGCTAATTTTAAGTGTTTTGTGAGTTGTATGAAACAGTTTCACAGACCTGAGATACTGTCTACCAGTTTATATATATTAAGTCAGTTGCTTAAATCATGTACTTTGTTGCTAATTAATTTTCCAGTTAACTTTTGATTTAAATGTCATTGCGTGCAAACAGTATGCATGCACATTGCCTCTAGAGACTTGATGCATCATCTGAGATTCTGTTTCTGTTCATTATCATTTTCAAAGAAAAGCACTAAGGTGGTGGACTTGCTCAAGAAAATGAAGTGACTACTGCTAAAGCTATCACATGAACTGGTTGCTAATCCATGGCAAAACAAAGATGATTAGCCATTATAATAATGTTTTTTGGAAAATGTATGTCATTTACTGCTCCTCCTGGTGTTGTGTGTATGTGTGTGTGTGAGCAAAGTGTGCAAGACAGGCAGGAGAAACTCAGAAAGAATGGTTGTGATACGACAGAATATGATTGTTAAACGTGACTGAGGTGTTGCAGTACTTAACATTTAATAATCTAAAAGTGACCACTCAGTGTAGCAAAATAAAGAATGCAATTACTTGGATGTTAGTGTGGTCTAGAGAGGTGATAATTCAGCTCTGCAAATACTTAACAGGAATCTCACTTGATACACTGATCTCAGTTTTATGTGGTACATCACTGCAATGATATGAATATGACAGAAGTTGTTAAGAGATAACAAATAATATGTAGACAAAATGGATGTCAGTTGTGTGAAACATGCATAACGTATCTTTTAATAGAAGACATGGTAAATACTCTGCTCACCTTATCAGCTGGTGTAGAGTGGGAAGTGATAAAGGGAACTCTTCCTGTGTCATTGGTTCAGAATTAGTGTTGCATTGAAATAGTGAGAGACTACCATCCTGAATTTTGTAATCAGTCAATTTTATTTTATTTTATTTACACTTTGTTGACTAGTTAAATCCACTAGGCCAATGGTCTCTCTGCAGGTGATGCTGTTGGATATTTAGTTTCTCCAAGGCTTTGTCTCTGATCCAAAATCTAAACAGTTGAGTGCTATTGCTTGTGTGAGTGCATATTAGTGTATTTAATTACATGTACCTTCTGAGTGAGAATTCATACATCAACCCCATCCCCCTGAGAGAGCAAATTTACACCTAGGAAAGTTTTAAGTACTATGATTTCGGACTGTCTGCTATGAATGTTGATGGTCAGTGCTATAATTTTGAAGGCTAGCAGGCTGACTGGTATTATTGTATCTCTGTTAAGGCACACACACACACACACACACACACACACACACACACACACACACACACACACACACACACACACACACACCAATACATGTGCACATACTGTCATAGTCATTTGTGTCTCTGTGTGCTTCTGTTTGTGCAACTTTGCTTATGTGTTTACATAAATATATATGTCATCACTCCCAGTGACACTGTTATTGAACAATAATGAATCCTGTACACTGCTCATGTGGGATGCACTGGGCTCCATTCCTTTGTCTAAGGACCACTGTATGTTCCTCCTAACAGTTGGCATATGCCAGTTACTTGAATGACAGTTCTCAGCTCATATTAGTCCTGCAGAACTTCGGCATTATGATCACTGCTGCAGTAGCCAAGCTATATAGGTTATATCCTGCTAAGAATGTAACAGCCAGTCAGCTTCCAAAGCTTCAGGGCACTCTCCTCATGCCCAAACTATTAATCAGCTCAAGCTGAGCTGACTAAAAGTAAGGTTTGGATACCAAGCCCTTCATAAATCTCCTACTGTTGAGAAGAGTGCTCGTTTCCAGATTTTCAAGGAGCAACAGTCATGTAATGGTGTTCCACTGCCAGGCAGAAAAGTTTACTTTGGGGAAGAGCATTCCACTTTACTTTTTCTTAAAGAAAATTAACTTTTACTTAAAATGAAGTACTTTTAAGCTAGGAAAAATTATTTTGGTTGACTGTCATGTGAGTTTCACATGGTTTTAAATAGAAGTGCACATTTTTACTTTTGTGGTAAAAGTTGCTTAAAACTACTTTTTCTGTGGAGAAACTGTGGTTATTTTACTTTTTGGGGCTGGAGAAAGTGTTTACAATATTTTTTACTCTGTCTTTTTTTCTGGAAAAAGTTTCCCCAGGAAACAAGCACCATTTGTGGCTTGATCATAGAACAAAGTACTGGTTCCTTGTTCTGTCCTTCTTCCAGCCACCAAAAGAAAAAGACTGTTAAGCAGGCTTTGCCACTACAGCAGGCTGGTAAGTTGCCTCAGCCTTAGGTGGGTGACTCTGCTGCGGTTAAAGCTGGTCCTTCAGACCACTCAGCCTTTTTCTTTTTTTGGATCCCTCTGGTGTTGTCCATATAGCCACCATGGACCTAAGCTTACTCACATCCTCTACAGCTGCCAGGATTCCCTCATTGGGCAAGGGAGAATCACTCTTGTCAGTCCTAGTAGAAGAGGCAGGGATTATTCCCCTATTTAGCCAGAATGTTGTGCCCATCCTGGTGGAAGTTGATGCTGGCAATACTGGGTCTTCTTTTCTTCACAAATTCATGTGAAAAAAGAGACAGAAAACTAAACCTTTATCTCATCTTGTGTCAGTTACTCTGAACAGATGTAATTTATTGGGCTTGGCTCAGGGTCTTGTGTAGGCTCTTGACCCTTCTTAAAAGGTGTTTTTTGGTATGGAAAAAGGATTCCTGTTTCCCAAAAGAGGCTCAAGAAATGGAATCTATAGAGGAATGTGAAGGGACAAATGTATTTTCTTCTCCTCTGGTTTCTAATTTAGATTTTGAGGAGAGTGTGGTATCTGATTCTCCCTGTGAGGGATTCTCTTTGTTTGAGGCTATTTCCAGGATAAATCACATTTTCCATGGGAGGATATTGAGGTCTCTCAGTCCCTCAGAAAATGCAATGATTTGGTACATGTAATTTCCAGAACTGTTTAATATCCCTCCATTTTTTTTTCAGTTTTGAAGTATGTTTTTATTACAGCCTGCCATTCCCTTTTTAGCCCACCTGCTGCCCCCAATAAAGCAGACAGATTGCATAAAGATCTTCAGTCTTTCAAGGTTTTATACACCAATCCCAGACCTGACCCAGCAGCTATAACGTTTGTAAATCTAGCTGCTGCTAAACGTTTTGTTAATTCTAATCCCTCTCTTTCTAAAAAGGATGTTAAAGCTTTTGATAAGTTTAGGAAAAAAAAAGTGTATGGTTTTGTAACTTTAAGTTTTTGAATTCTAAACTGTCAGGCTCTTATGCTGAAGTTTATCTTGACTAATTGTAAATGCTTGATGAATGTTTTGATAAGTTTCCTCTTGTGAAGAAAAAAAATTGTATTGTGTAATTTAGTTTCTTCTGTTTTTCAAGATACTACTCATTGTTTAAAATGTGTTTATGACTGTATAGATACTACTTCTAAGGCGGGTGCTACAAAAACTGTTTTAAGGAAGTTTGCTACTCAGAACTTCACAGAAGATGTCAAAAATGAAATCTGAGTTCTCCATTTGATAGAGAGTTAATATCTGGACCGTTTGCTGCAGAAGTTATCAAAAAGTGTGATGAGAGGAGAATGCGGATTCAGGGAATCCCTCAGATTTTTCAGCCACCTTCCTTAAGTTTTCCAAGGGGTTTTCTGTTCTTTCATCTTACTTTGACAAAAAAACAAAAATAAACAGCCTTCACAGAATACTGGTAACTGGATGTTTAAAATGCATGACAGAGAGGTTCCAAAAAGAAAGTAGGGAACCTCCAAAATAAAGGATAGTCAGATAAGTCCGAATTACTATATGAGGGACCTTGTCCCACCACCGCACACTCATCAGTTCCATAATCCTCCCATAAACTCTAAATCCCCATTTCTTTCTCTCTCCTTGTCAGCAGATTGTTTCAGACAAATGGGTCATGAATGCAATACACGTAGGCCACAGATGGCAGTGGGAGAAACTTCCTCCTTTCCAGCTGATTCTTCCTCATCCACAAGAACAAACTTTTCTTTTTCCTCATATTTTGCATCATTTGCTGTCTCAAGATGTAATAGAAGTTATTCCTACTTTACAGTTAGGGGAAGACTTTTCCAAGAATGTTTATGCTATCAAAGAAAGAAAATTCCTGAAGACCAATTCTGAATCTTTCATTCCTGAACCAGTTTGTGATAGTGCCCAAGTTCAAAATGCTTTTACTTCATGGCCTACTACCTCTTCTTCTTTGATTGAGTTTCTTTGTAACCTTGCATTTAAAAGATGCATATCATTACATTCCTATTCAGATTGCAGGTGTTTCTTAAAGTTTAGTGTGTCTAGATCATATTATCAGATCTCTGCTTTACCCTTTGGAAACTCCACTGCTCCAAGTATGTCACAAAGTGTTTAACTCCTGTGATAGCCTAATGCAGGATGCAAGGTATATACATTTTTCCATATATAGTTGACTTGCTTATCTCTGCAGAGTCTTTTTCAAAGTGGCAGGAGTCTCTCTGTTGCATTAGAGATCTCCTACACAGGCTGAAATTCAAAGGGAATCTTCAATCAACAGTCAGCTGGCAAAATTATGTTCCAGGACTCCATGCAAGAAGGCCTAGAAGACAGATGCCTTGTCTTTTTCTTGGACAATAATGTCCCTGTATGCTTCCCCCTCCTAAAGATCATGTGGTGACTCCTTTCTGGCATAAGCAATAGTAGCTCTCCTTTCTTTTGTAATTGGCCAAGGTCAATTACCACAAGCTTCCTCACAGACTGGACTTACTCACATAGGGCAGGGATTGTTTGATACACTGCAACCTGAAACTTTTTCAGTTAATTACCTGGATTTTTAGAGTGTTAATATTTTTTAGCACTTTTTAGCTTCTAAAAAGTCATATGTGGGTAAGCAGAAATGATTTTTTAGTTTGTGCCAAACAAAGATAGAAGACCCTTTAAGACCCAGATGCTTCTGTGTCTTGTAGAATGTTTGTTGTGAGAAACTATCCTGTGGCCTTTCTTTAACTTGGAGAACAGTTAATCACTGCCCTGACCTTTGCAATAGCAATATCTGAGCTACAAGCTGCATAGTGAGTTAAACCTTATATCATTTTTCATAACGACAGGGTTTATTTGAGGATAGATCCTTCGTTTATGCCTAAAGTGGTTTTAGAGTTTACTTTGAGTCAAGCTATTCATCTTACTGTCTTCTTTATAGAACCTAAATGCAAGGAGAAAAGATTTTGCATACTCTGTAAGTCTACAGGCAACTCAGATACTGTCTTGACAGAACAAAGACCTTCAGGAATACTGATCAACTATTAATTTCCTGGGTCCGAGAGGGGGACCAGTAGATGAATTTTTAGAGTTGATGTGGTGTCCATAAGAAGTGTTTTGAGGCTTAAAACTATGTGGGCGTATTAACATTTGGCAGGAGCACTGGTTTAGTATTTGTCAGAAGCTCCTTTTCATTGAGGTAATATTTTGCAGGTGGTTTGGTTTATATATTTTTTTCATCTGTAATGTTTTACAGTGGTTTGCCTTAATTTATCTGTAGCTTTTGAAATGAATGCATATACTAACTTTTTATTAGATTTATTTGTACATTGTTGCTGAGGGAAGTTTCATAAAGGTGTTTATATTTATCATGGTAGAAACCTAGTTTTAGTTTTAAATGTGTAATTAGTTAATTAGTCAGGTGGTTAGGTTAGCCTATTTATACTGCATCAATTGCTATGCTTGCACATTCTGATGAAGTCTTTTTAACAAGATGAAAGTGCTTAATGTGAATTTCCTACATCAATAAATAAGTGGACTTTTAGCTGTCTGTTTTTTCCACTTCTGGTATTTATCAGTTTGTTGTGGAACATGACTACTATCTTGGTCTAACCTACCACCTTCAGACCCACCAGTTGCAATGACACCACTAGATGTTCTAAAGTGACAGCAACCGATGCAGAAATACTAAGCCTCTGGTATTCAGGCCGGATGAGGACCACCCTGGCAGGGATAACCCAAATGCGATGACTGCAACAGTGAATACACTTGAACATCTACATTTATGGTAAGTGTACACAACTGTACTTTCTTTCCAACAGTGGGGTGTATATACCCCTGTCCCTCTTTTTGTTTACTTCTTTAAAAATACCATCAAGGAGCAATAAGAGGTACCTTCTCTTGACCGACATGTCCAAAAGTTTCCAACATTCCCCACCATACATAGCTTCCTCACTCCATCCGCGCTAACCTAACACATTGTCCTTTCAACAGAGATTTCTTCTGGTGAAGGGGTGCCAGCTGTTGAAATGCAGTAATGTGTTGGAGTATGTTGGCTTTCTAAACAAAGTAGACATTAACTCCTTGGTTGCCCTGTGCAGAATGTTGGAAACTTTGGGAAATGTTGGTCAAGACAGGGGGTACCCCTTATTGTTCCTTGGTGGTATTTTTAAAGAAGTAAAGAAAAAGAGGGACAGGGATATATTCATCCCACTATTGGGAAGAACTAGTGGTGCCATTGCAACTGGTGGGTCCGAAGGTGGTAGGTTAGACCAAGATGGAAGTCTTGCCTTTGGTAATGACTTGGTGCTACCTTTTAATTTACATTTGGACCAAATTAGGTCCATTATTGTTAGAAATTGGAGCATATTTGCCATCGATGATGTCAACTTAAATAAAGTGGGAGAAAAAAACAACTATTGTGAATAAAAAGGACATTAGTCTCAAAACATTATTGGAGAGGACCCCCACGAGGGTGGATAATGGGAGGATGGTCAAATGTGGTAATTTCAGGCAATGTAAATATATTTTTGAAGGTACTAGCCTGGTAATACGAGGTTATGGGAAGATTGAACTGTTACATAAATACTATTGTGTCAGTAAGGGAATTGTTTATGTGGCTAAGTGTCAGGGCTGTGAAAGATTTTATATAGGCAAGATGAAAAGAGCCTTTAGGGACATTATTTATCAACATTATTGTATTACCAAAAGGGATGACATGAATGCTTTATTTACACACATTAACTGTAACCCTACCCATTCTTTTAAATTCACAATTATCAATCATGTTGACCAGTAGATTAATTTTTAGAGTTGAAGGAATTAAAATGATAGCTCAGGTGTCACGCTACTGTTTTTCCAGGTCTAAGCGATGTGGTCTCCATAAGAAGTTTTTTGAGGCTTAAAGCAATGTGAGCCCTTTTAACATTTTGCAGGAGCACTGGTTTAGTATTTGACAGAAGCGCATTTTCATTGAGTTAATATTTTGCAGGTAGTTTGGTTTATATATTTTTTCATCTGTAATGTTTTACAGTGGTTTGTCTTAATTTATCTGCAGCTTTTATATTAATACGTATTTTAAATTTTTATTACATTTATTTGTACATTGTTGTTGAAGAAAGTTTCATAAAGGTGTTTATATTTATCATGGCAGAAACTTAGTTTTAGTTTTAAATGTGTAATTAGTTAATTAATTAGTCAAGTGGTTAGGTTAGCCTATTTATACTACTTCCGTTGCTTTGCTTGCACATTCTGATGAAGTATTTTTAAATAGATGAAAGTGCTTAATGTGGATTTACTGTATCAATTAATAAGTGGACTTTTAGCTGTCCATTTGTTTTTTCTGCTTTTTAGATTCCTATAAAGGTAAGAAAAAGCCACAGCCAGTGTTAAACAGTTTCCAAATGGTTGTCTCATGTAATTCCGTTTTATTATATTCACCATAACAATTCACTTCTAGGTAAAGTTAAGGCCCATTCTACAAGGGTCTTGGCTTTTTGAAAAGAGGTGGAATCTAGATGTATCCTAAAGACAGCAACTTGGTCCTCTCTACATACTGTTACACTACACACCAAATTTTGCCTTTCCAAGTCCAGAGCAGGTTTTGCTAGGACTGTGCTCCTGTAGCTCCTGGACCCTCATTCTTCTTCCTCATCCTTATCTTTCTAAGCTCATTTATTTTACCCATATAGTTTACATATGTAATGCATATATATATATATATATATATATATATATATATATATATATATATATATATATATATATATATATATATATATATATATATATATATATATATATATATACACACACATACATACATACATACATATATATATATATATATATATATATATATATATATATATATATATTTTTGCCAGGGTGAAGCTATTTTTATATTTTCTTGTTTTTCCCTTGCATATACCTAATGTTCAGGGTTCTGGCCTTCATTACTCCGATGCAAAAAAGCTTTGAAGGTTTGGTGCCTTAACCACTGATTTTATGCAGTCCTCCTTGACCCGTTCGGGATGTGTAGAGGGTGCCATGAGGCTTTGAATGCTGGCTGGTTATCATATCTTTGGCAGGTTATAACCCATACAGTTTTAGATACAGCAACAGTGATATATTTGAACATTACCGTTATGGTACGTTTACTCAAACAACTGTGCTTTATGGTATGTTAAGTATTTATTTTTATTTCCTGAAAAATTAACTTTAATAATCCAGGTGAGGAATTCCTGGCTAAATGCGACCTGCAGAATTTGGTTGTGGTCAACTTAACACTTTTGACTGCTTTTATATAAGATAACTAAACAACTTATTTCTTTATTATTTATATCTGACTTAAATGTACTGTAGTCTGGAATGGTAAACTTGGAAACATTTATATCATATTTGGTCTTAGCCATATTTTAGTTGATATGGCATCTGGTGGAAAATGCTTGAACTGTTTTGTTACCAAGGCACTGACAAATGAGGTGGGATAATTTGATGGCATTGTAATATTGCTGTGACATATCAGTAAATGATGACACTAGACAGATTGGAGAAAGTCACATGGGTCTTGGGTGAGTACCTTCACTTAAAAGTATTTGATTTTTGTTGTGGAAAGATTTATTGCTATCTTAGAAGTGATACACTATAATGGGAGGCGATGATATAAGGAGTGGTGTTCATAGATAATGAAGTCTCTGGGGGAAGTATATGTGACCCATTAAAATTCTTTGAATATCTTTTTGAATTGGAACAGTCATATCAGTAGAATAGCTGGGGCAGGGTTAAAGAGGCAACTGCTTTTGGTGCAAAGTGTTAAGGGGTGTGATCACAGCATACCTCTCAACTGTACCGAATTTCTCGTTTTTTTTCTGGTTTTGAGGTCCAACTAATGGGGTGCCACGATTCCCAAGTGGCACCCCTTAATTTCCAAATTTCCCGGCTTTTTTTTTTTTAATCCCCACCCGGGCTTTTGGGCTGACGTCATCATGTGGAGAGGCATGCATGATAATGTCAGCTCTATGAGCAGCCTGCCAGCCTGTTGGAATTGGCTGAAGACTTGAGGGATTCACTATACTTTGTTTCTGGCCAGCCAGCAGCAAATGTAGCATGCAAGCCGTGCATGCATAGGTAAGAAGGAGGACAAGTAAAATAAAAACTCTGCATTTCAATAACGGCTCAGTATGAACTGCAAGCATTAGGTCCTAGTACAAGCTTTGAAGTGATGCTGGCTCTTGAGCATTTGAATGAACCAGGTCCGCACTATTTAGTATAATGATTTGCAAGTTGATATTTGGCAAACTTTGAAGTGGGGAGGTGTACTGGTATTTGAATTAAGGTCCACATTGCATTTAATACAAACATTGAGAAGTACACTGTGTGTGTGTGTGTGTGTGTGTGTGTGTGTGTGTGTGTGTGTGTGTGTGTGTGTGCGTGTGTGTGTAAAATGCCACATTAAGGTATATCTAGTGGTTAGGGTTACTCAGTCTAAATCCCTGTACCTCAGGTACAAGGAACAAGAGCCTGAGTCCTCTATCCATACCACCACTTCTGAATGAAGGAGTTGCAGTACTCAGTTGTGCAAATTTTCACTGAATGTCTAGAATGTTTGGCTCATACTTTTGTTCTGTTCCTCGTAAAATTCAGATGGTGTAGCAGTAATGTTGTTGCCTCACAGCAAGAGGTTTTCTGGTTTTAGTCTCATCTGAAGTGCCTTCTGTGTGGAGTCTGCATGTACTCCCTGTGTTTGTCTGGTTTCCTCCTATGATACAAAGACTTGTGTCTGGAGCCTCTGCTGAAAATTGGCTTTGCTGCAAGTTGGACTTTCCTGGTAAACAAATGTTAAATAAAATTTGTGGTTTTCTGGCAAAACAATGAGAAGTGAATTCACTAAATAATGATAGGCATTTAAGTTTCAGTCTTCCTATCTTTCAGGAAACAAATGGTAACAACATTTTACTCTAGTAACTATCTAAGTCTTTACAAACAACATTTAAAATGTGTCCCTGGTTTGGGGCCTTTGTCCCCCCCAATAAATTTTGGCTTTTTCCTGATTTCTTGTGCTGCACAGTTCTTCAGGCAAAGAGATGTTTAGTGCTGCTTATGCAAAGTCTACTTGCATTGTTAGTAGCACAACAGGTAGTATACATGCTTTTGCTGGAGAAGGCTGTGGGTTCTACTCTCACAGTATGTAGATGGATTGCTGATGCTGTAATGTGTTGTACTTTTAAAGGGGGGTGGATGCTGCATTTCCGAGAATGTCCTCCTTTGACAGAGATGCATAGTAACTGAACCTGTTATCAGTTTGTCATGATCCATTTTGTGTTGAAGTAAAGAAAATTCAAACAGTTCTGCTGTGTTCCTTTTTTGTTTTTTTAGTATATGGTTTGGCGAAGTGGTGGATTTGTGAAGAATATATATTTTTTGTAATGTCTATGGATGTGGCAGATGCAGTTCCTGGGGTATTTTGAACCCCAACAGATGTTCACAAGTTATTGTTTGCTGAACTGATTAAGGAACAAGAAACAAAACTTGGAAATCATGATTTTTGGCAAGCATCTGGTGAGATGGACTGTAACTTTCAGTTTATTCAACTTGAGGGGCTAATGTTAAAAATTAAATCTTTATTATGATACTAAGTTGTTTGAAAAATATATCGGCATGAAAGTGACACCGAGGGGTTTAAGGATAGATAAGCTGCCGGCCGGTAATTTCATAGAAGATGAGCAAGACCTGCTGCATGAATGGAGACAAGTTTCAACTGACTGTACTTTAGGGTGGATTTGTGTGTTGGTAAAAATAAACAACAGGAATAGTGAGAAGTTTCAACAACAAATTGTTGATTTGCAACAGAAATTGCATGCCTCCATTTCTGGTGAGTCTTTTACCAAGAAAATAAATGAGCTGAATAGCCAATTGGGTGAATAAGAGTCAGAGGTAACTGACAGAAAGAAAAAGAAGCTCCTACGTGATATGAATGACTTTGATAATGGTTTAGTCTTTGGCTGGCAGCGTAACTCCTGTTTGATGAAAAGCAGGAAGAAAGGTGGTCAAATGTCAGCACTGCGTGAATCTTCAGCCTCATCATTAGGCATTTCTTCCAAAAAAAGTGTTTCTTTTGAAACTATAGATGGTGAAATTGGTTTAGATTCTTCGCAATCACAGGTTAATGAAAGTATGGTGGCTGGGATAAATGTTCAATAGCAGGGAAAGTCGAGAAAAGGTTGTTACAAGGGGAAGAAGGATCGGAAGAAGGATCGTTGAACTTTCTTAGTGAAAGAAGTGATACCAGCCATTTGAAAGAAGGATCTTTGTGCTTACCTTTTGGATTGTCTAATAGGGAACAAAATGTTGCTGCTTTTTCGGAAGTGGCAGCTGATGCAAATTTGGACTCATTTGATTTTTTTTAATATAAGTAATAGTGTGTTTCAAGAATCTGATACTTTAAAATAATTAATTTATCAAATATGCAGTTATGCAATTCAGCTATTTCTTTGCTAATGAAGGGTACTAAGTTTGTGCCTTTTAAGGTGCCTTCATTGGGAGATGTATTAATTGAAGCTAAAAAGTTTTGTAGAAAATTGCATCTTACTGTATTTTTTGGTAAAGATAAAAATGTTGTTAAAGATGAAGTCAATTTAATTGAGGATGATTCACTTTTGAATGTTTCTATTTATGATATTTCTGGTGATGAAGAAAATGTTTTTTCTCATGATTTTGAATGTGATGTTTCTTTAAATAATGAGTTTGTTTCTGATGTTGGGGTTTTCTCTTGGTTATGAGAAATTGTCGGTTCCCCATTCCCCCGTTTTAAGTAGTTTTATGCCACCAAAGCTTTCATCTGCTGTAATTCTCTTTGAGCAAATGCTTCTTAGAAGAATTGAACATGATTATCGCATGTTTGTTAAGGGTAAAAAAAACTTATAACATCACCAAATGTGAGTGGGAAAGTTTGAATGTGTTAAGGGCAACATTGAGTGATTATGTGTTTAGGCAGGCAGACAAAGGGGGCAATTGGGTTCTTGTGAACAAGCAAGAATACAAAAAAATGGTTTATAATTTATTAGATGTTAGGGAAGATTATACTAAACTTAATCATAATCCAGTTAATGAATATAATACTGAGTTGATGAAGATTTTGGAAAGAGGAGAGCGTTTCAGCTTTCTGACTAAGGAGAATGTTAGGAAATTGTATATTGCAAAGCCTGTTGATCCAATGTGTTATGCGTTGCCTAAAATACATGAAAACATAAGCAACCCGCCTGGTAGGCCCATCATCTCAGGGGTAGGTTTGTATTTACAAAATGTGGGTTTGTTTTTGGATTCCTTATTAAAAGCATACCTAAGTAAAATACCTGCTCATGTTAAAAATACTGAAGAGTTGTGTAAGGTGTTTAATGCAGTGGAATGGTGTGATGATTGTTTTTGGGTTGTTGTAGATGTAAATTCACTTTACACTAACATTCAGACTAAATGGGGTCTTGATGCCTTTTGGGATATCACGGGGGATGGGCCTAAAACTGGTTTCGTAATTCTGTTGCTTGAATTTTGCCTTACTCATAATTACTTTAAATTTGATGGTGATGTATTTTTGCAACATAAGGGAACAGCTATGGGGGCTTCTTATGCTGCAACATATGCTATCTTGTATATGGGGTATTTTGAAAAGTTGTTCATTTATAGTACTGAATTTTTCAAAAAACATGTATTGATTTACAAATGCTTTATAGATTACCTTATTTTTTGTGTAGGGTGATGTTAGTGTATTTGATCACTTTTTTAGGTTCATAGGTTCATAGGTTCATAGGTTAGTACTAGGCTATCAGCCCTAGGGCCTATACAAGCCTAGCCATAACAATTCCCTGAATATTTCTTCCCACATTATTTACTTTCCTGGGCCCCTGTCTAGCAGGGCGACTGACGTGATCCCTGGGGTGAATTTCCTTTCTCCCATCCAATCGTCAAGGTTCCTCTTGAAGAGGTCCAAAGAGGCACTCTGCTTGACATGTATGGGCAATCTATTCCAGAGTCTGGGGAGTCTCTGGGTCAGGAACCTATCCCTCCAACATGTTTTGTTTATTGTGATGACAAGGTTTAGATCCCTGGAGCGTGTAGCTCTGAGGGATTGGGATTTCTTTAAGTGTAGCATGTTCAACAGCTCTGGGTTTGACATGGCCTTGTATGTTAAGCAGAGATCGCCTCTGAGTAGACGATATGCGACAGAGTATAGCTGGAGTTTTTTAAGGTGGTCAGCATAGGGCATCTGCTTTAGGCCTGTGATTATTTTAGTGAGGTATTTCTGAGGCCTTTCCAGTTCTTGCAGATGTCTTGAGAGGTACATACCAAATGGGGCATTGTATTCTATAATGGGTCTAATGAGGGATGAGTACAGTGGGACAATGACCTCCTTTTTTCTGGATGAAAAGCCCTTCATGATGAGGTGTGCCACATAGAAGGATTTCCTGACTGTTGTGGCGATGTGGTTATCGAAGGTGAGACCACTGTCCACCTGTATCCCTAAGTCTCTTATCACACTTTCTGTGTTTAGTGTACTGCCACCTATATGGTATTTCATGGATACATGTTTTTCCCAAAGGGATAACAATACATTTCTTGGCATTGAGCTTGAGCCCATGGCTCTGGCACCAAGCATCTGTTTCTGTAAGGCCCTTTTGTAGAGTGTCCACATCATTTGGGATTCAATAATGGCTCCCAGTTTGCAGTCATCTGCAAACTTTAGTCCCTTAGTGTTGACCTGTACTTCAGAGAAGTAGATGCCAAACAAGAGCGCCCCAGGACTGAACCCTGAGGTACTCCACTTGTCACTTGTCTGGAGCTGGATTTGGAGTCGGCTACTTTTACAGTGTGGGTTCTATCAGTAAGCCATTTAGCAACCCATTGGGTGACATAGGGATTAATGCCCAACTTAGTAAGTTTATCTATGATTCCAGAGTGGGGGATGGTGTCAAAGGCCTTGGCAAGGTCTAGATAGGCTGTGTGGACCACCTTACCCTTGTCCATGGCTCTGGAGACTGATTCAAAGAAGTCAATCAGGTTCAGGAGACAAGATCGGCCCTTCACAAACCCAAACTGGGTGAGGTCCATTGTTTGAAGGTTGCCAATGTCTTTGTTTATAAGTTCCATGATAATACGCTCCATGGCCTTGCAGATAAGGCTTGTCAGACTGATGGGACGGTAGTTTCCGGGATCCAAGGTGGATCCCCCCTTGTGGATTGGGATAACTATAGCTCTGCGCCACTCAGTGGGCACGAAACCTGAGGTGAGGCTATGATTAAACATGACACTTAGGTGAGGTGCCAGTTCATATTGTAGTTCATGTAGTACACAGCCCGGGTTTAGTGGGTTAAATTCAAATAATCATGGTTTAAAGTTTTCCATGAAAAGAGATGAATCTTGCATTCAATATTTGGATGTAGTACTCTATGTGGACAATAGTAGTAATAACATTCAATATAAACCATTTAGGAAGAACACATCAGTTAACAATTTTTTGCATGTGGGCAGTATGCATCCTCCCAATTGTTAAAATCGTTGCCCCTAGGTGAATTTAGGTGCATTTGTCGAACCACTTCAGAAGAGAGGTTTAAAAAGAAATTTGTGAGGGCAACTAGTGATAGACTTGTCAAGCGAGGATACAAGGTTGAGCATTTAAATCAGGTGTTAAGTGAGGCATTGGAAATCAAATCTGAGAAAAAAGCTATGAGTAGCTATAAATTTGTTATGAATAGGGATTCAGTTACCAGTGCTTGTGATGAAAAAAATGCTCTTCTTTGTTTCTCGATACTCTGGTTTTTCAGAGGTAATGCGAATGGCACTTTTGGACCTCTGGTACATTGTTTATGAAGATGTCACAGTTGGCAATCTGTTTCCAAAATATTTTCATATGGTAGATATGCCAGTTTAAAAGAATTATTGAATATGACTTTAACTAGAGGCCCTAAAGCTGATGTAGGTGTTTCTGCTTGTAGATGCTGCAAGGTATGTAGTTATATTAAAAACATTTTTGGCACATTTATTAATGGTAGAATATTCACCTGCAGGGGTAATTTTGGATGTAATTCTTGCGGGGTAGTTTATATCGTGGGGTGTGGTTGTGCAAATGTAAAATGATATATTGGTCAGACAAAAAGAGCAGTAAAGGTTAGGATCATGGAACATTTTAGGGATATTATCAATAAGTCCAGTTGCTGAACATTTTGTGAATATTCATGGGGGTAGCACTAGTTCCTTTTTCTTTAGCATTTTGGCACAACCTGTGTTAGTTAGGGGGTGATATGGTGAGGAGGTTGAATGAGTTAGAAAGTAAGTTAATTCTCAGTTATGGAACATTGTTTCCTAGGGGTCTCAACCTTGAGATAAATATATGAAATTTTATTAAAAAAAATTTCATATTTATGAATTTATAAATGTATGAATTAATGAGGTTTTTATTGTCATGCTTATTTAGTCCATTTTAAAAGTTAGTTAAGGATATATTTCTTAAAAAAAAGTTCATTAAAAAGTTCATCAATCAATTTTGGATAATTTATATTTAAAATGAGTTATTTAAAATGTTTAGGATGGCTGTATTTAATAAAATGTGTATGTAGTACTTTAAAAATGTGTACGCAACATTTTAAACAAGATATAATTTTTCAATCAGTTATTTAATTGTATTAATTGGGGTTTGAACCTATGTATATAAAGATGGTTGTTTGTAATTGCATATCGTCCGTTGAAGGCAAATAGCCGAGGTACCATTGTGTTGAAGTAAAGAAAATTCAAAACAGTTCTGCTGTGTTCCTGCCTTTTTTGTTTTTTTAGTATATGGTTTGGCAAAGTGGTAAATTTGTGAAGAATATATATTTTTGTAAGGTCATGATCCATTCCCTACTGAAATATTACTAGTTTATCATTTTTTAAATTAACATAGACAATTTATTCTTCAAGGGCAGCAGGCATTTTACTTGTAGATAAAACAATGAAATATAAAGTTGTGGTGTTTGCTAGCAGCAACCTCTTCATTAGTTACAGATCTCTTTAATGTGGAATTATTTAGATGACTTTTACTTCTGCAAAGATTGTGCAAATTTACTGATACTGGTGGACTGTAGAAGTTTGAGTAGTCTTTTATGATGGAAATTTTCTGAATTGGGCAGTTTTGTCAGTATTGGTTCATGCATTTTGTTTCATTGCTTACTGGAAAAATGTCCAAAACAAATTTAAAACATGCTCTAACAAGTGTGCTGTATCATACAAGGAACATAATTTAATACAGTTAGGAAGGTGTATCAAAGAGTACAAGTATGTTTTGTGTACAAGAGGCCTATGATTTGAAAACAGCCCAAAGGTAATATTTATCCACCACTGGCCAGATGCATTTACTTTGAATGTGGGTTTCAATGCTGTTTCAATGAATGTGAGTTTCAAGGGCAGAGAAGTTTTAATGCTATGTCTATTTTCATTGTGAGGCTGTATTGCTTTGTTTAGCAGATGTCTATTAGTGTTTGTGCTACAAAATGTAAAATAAAAGCTTTAAAAGAAATCCAAATAATCGTTGTAGAAGTAAAGCAGTATGCACATTAGTGTTTTATGGTAAGTGTGCGAAATAGCCAAATAATGGGACATTGGAATGGCTGCAGGGGGACTCTGAGCCATATTTTGGTTGTCTCTTCTTTAGTTTGCATTTGAAAGTTGGTATCCCACAATTCCATTGGAGTTGGCAGGGTTATATAATTATGTATGCAAATTTTATGTTAATTAGTGCACAGATTTGCACCTATTTTTCATGGGCCTTTGTCGAGATCTTTCATGTTTCTAGATTGAGAGGTATGGATCACAGCTATCCTGTCATGATCACTCTTATACATACCAGCTGTTCAAAGCTGGTGTTGCATTTGTAGTCAAATCTGAGTGCTGAAGCACTCTCTGTACCTCTCAACTGTCCAGCTTTTTGCAGAATGCCCAGATTTTTGTCTCATATGTTTGGTGTGCTCCTCATAAAATGTATGGTTTTCTTTTTTGTGGCAAATCAGTGAGGATTGAATTCACTAAGTAATGACAGGTATTAGTTTCAGACTTCATAGCCTTCAGAAAATGTATGGTAATAAAAGACCTTTTATTCTAGCAACTTTCTAAGTTTATAACAGCAGCATTTAAAAACTGTCCCTATTTTTCAGGCTTTGTCCCCCCATTATTTTGGCTTTGTCCAGATTTTTTCTACTAAGAAGTTGAGAGCTATGCAGGTGGTCTACTGTACTTAAACTGTAGCAACTGCTTGCTACATTTGTGACAAACAGTTTGTAAGAGTTTCAAAGAAAAAAAAATGTTTTTAGCTAAATACTTGAGTGCTGTAGAGCTCCGTGCATAGTATAAACTGTAGCACCTGCTCTGCTTTGCAGTTTACAACAGTTTCAAAGAAAAATAAGATTTGCTTCTTTTCCTTTTTTACATAAAATGTGAGGAAGGAGGGTAAGGGTCAGGGCAGAGAAATGGGAACTGCATGGATCCTCCATTTCTGAAGCCCATTGCCCCTCATCTGAGGAGGGGTATGGGCGGTGAAGCTGAAGTAGGACCTGGTTGGCTGGTTGACTCCTGCATTTCAGGATCGCCAGTCACCAGACTGTGGACCTTTTTTTTTTTACTCTTCCATTGAAGAGCTGGGGTAAGATAGAGGGGATGTGTATCTGGCATGTGACTAGGGTACATTCCTGTCTGAAAAGCCCCCTTTTTTGTGCTGTTCAAATGAAGGGCTGGGGAGGCAGGGCTGCAGTACAGTACAGACATTCCCAGGGTGGTACAAAAGCTAGCTATGCTTCTGAGTCATACGATGTATGAATATTGTTAGAAAGTAAATATGGAAGAATGTAGTTGTAATGCAGGTGTGAGTGCGTGTGTGTGTGTGTGTGTGTGTGTGTGTGTGTGTGTGTGTGTGTGTGTGTGTGTGTGTGTGTGTGTGTGTGTGTGTGTGTGTGTGTGATGGCCACACTACTTGTTGAATGCTTGTAATTCTTAACAAAGATAGTCATAGGAGGGTTTTTTACATAAATAGGTACTGTGAGACCAGTGCTGACTCCATGGCTCAGAGGAATAAATCACTAACTGTGATCTTTTTCACCCAGGCAGTGGAGAAGCCTACAAGGAAAACATGACAATGCTGATGTCAGCTTGCTCAATGAAGGGAAGGGAGGCAGCTTAATCATTGCAAGCATCTTGGAAGAGAGAACACATACAATATGCAGAACTGATTGGGAACATATGCTTAGGGCTGGCAGGCTTGTGAGCTAATCCAGATCACCATGTCACTGATACAAAGATGTGATTCAACCCATATGTACAGTAGTAGGATAGAAGCCAGATTCAGTGCAGTGCAGTGCACAATACATGTTAACTGTATGGATAATAGCCTCTCTGGCGATAGGTTTCACACAGTCATGTTGTGGGTCTGCCAAATGTGGCAGGGCTCGAGACCTCTGGGGGTGATGTTCATAGGTGTGTTCTAGGCTAATGGTCCTGGAGCCTTGACAAGCCTGCCCCAAAAAAATTGCCCAAGTACGATGCCACCCGATGTTAGTTCAAAGTGCCCATATCCAGTAGTGCAACTGGAATGATCTCTGGAGTGAACTTTCTGTTACCCATTCACTCGTCAAGATTTCTCTTGAAGAGGGCCAGTGAGGTGCTCTGCTTGACATGAATGGGAAGCTTATTTCAGAGTATGGGCAGTCTTTAGGAGATGAACCTGTCCCTCCAGCTTGTTCTGTTAATTGTGGTAATGAGGTTGTGATCTCTGGAGCATGTGGCACTGGGGGATTGGGATTTCTTTAGATGTAGCATTTCAAGTAGGGCTGGGTCACACATGGCTTTGAAAGTCAAGCAGAGATCACCTCTAAGTAGAAGATAAGAGACTGAGGACAGCTGAAGTTTCTTGAGTCTGTCCATGTAGGACATGTATTTAAGGCCTAGGATCATTTTTGTGAGGTACTTTTGTGGCCTCTCCAGCTATTGTAGATGTCTGGTCAGGTACATGCCAAACAGGGCATTATATTCGATGTTTGGTCTAATGAGGGATGAGTAGAGAGGGATGACGACCTCTTTCTTCCTGGATGTGAAATGTTTGGCTATAAGAAGTGCCACGCAGAAGGACTTTCTGACTATAGTGGCAATGTTGTGGTCAAAAGTGAGGTGGCTGTTGACCTGGGTGCCCAGATCTGTTATGGCCCCTTCAGTGTTCAGTAGGCTCTCATCAATGTGGTAATTTGTGGGAACTGAGTTTTTTTCCAAAGGGGATGATAATGCATATTTTGGTGTTAAGCTTCAAGCCATGGTTCCAACACCAGTCATTGGTCTCAGAGAGGCCCTTTTGATAATGACTCCTAGCTTGCAGTCATCAGTGAACTTGGTCAGCCAGAGTCCTTCTGTGTTGGCCTGGACTTCTGAGAAGTAGATGCTAAACAGGAGAGTGCCCAGGACCGAGCCCTGTGGGACTCCACTCGTGACTGATCGGCAGTCTGACTTGAAATCCACAACTTGGGTCATGTCTTTGAGCCAATTTGCAACCCACCTAGTGATGTAAGGATTGATGCCTAGTTTAGTGAGTTTATCAATGATACCTGAGTGGGGAATGGTATCAAAGGCCTTAGCCAGAAGTAGGCTATATGCACTGCCTCACTCTCATCCACAGCCCTGGTGACTTTCTCGAAGAAGTCAACCAGGTTCAGCAGGCAGGATCTCCCCTTGACAAAGCCAAACTGTGTGGGGTCAAGGGTTTGGAGATTGACTTTATCTTTGTTATGCAGGACCATGATGATGTGCTCCATAGCTTTGCATACCAGACTTGTCAGGCTAATGGGGCGATAGTTCTCAGGGTCTGTAGTTGCTCCCCCTTTATGTAATGGGATGACTGTAGCAGTGTGCCATTCATTAGGGACATAGCATGAGGTAAGGCTGTGATTGAACAGGGCACACAGGTGTGTTGCCAGTTCATTTTGTAGCTCATGTAGGATGCAGCCAGGGGTATTATCAGGTCCCATGGACACTGTATTCTTGGCTTTGGACGATGCAGCTTTTACCTGTGCCACAGAAATGGTGGATACCAGGTTTTCATCTTTTATTGTGATAGGGCTCTTGGGGGGGGAGGGGTAAAGTTGGCACTGAATCTTATTGGCTAGTATGTTGGCTATATCTGTTGGCTTGGTATAGGAGGTGCCATTGTGCAATAACAAATCTGGGTATTGCCTTTGAGGTTTTTGATATAGATATAGAAGGCTTTGTGGTTGGTTTTGGTGTCAGTCACAATTCTGCCTTCATAGCTGGCTTTAGAGGATTTGATAAGGGATCTCAGCTTTTTGTTGAGACTGAAAAGGGAGGTTTTCCAGTCTTGTGACTTCATTTTTTCTGCAACAGTTTCTTCCTTCTGTTGTAGAGTTTATTGATAGCTGGGGAACACCAGATTGGCTTCCTTTTTTTGGAGGAGAGCATCTTAGTTCTATTTGGTATCACAAGGTCCGTGCATTGGTGTATGATTCAGCAGTCATGTAGCTATTTTCCATTGGCATGTGTGCCGAGAAGGTAGCCACCTCTGTTTTTTATGAGCCCAAAGTCAGCTTTAGAGAAGTTTTTCAGGGTGGTCTCCTTAGCGGTTGGTGTTGGTGAAATGGAGATTTCCATAGTGATCAGTTTGTGTTCAGATTTAACCAGGGAGGAACTGACTGTATTTGTGGAGCAACGGTGTCCCATGTTGGCGATAACCAGGTCAAGGATGTTGCTTCCTCTAGTGTGGTCAGAATGAGCTGGTCCAGGTTATTGGAAATGATAAATTCCAGAAAGTGTTGGGCCTGTACATTGGTACTTGAATAGTTTTCCCAGTTGATGGAAGGGTAGTTGAAGTCACCCAGTATGAAAGTATTGGGTTGGACCACAATAGATTCCAGGGTGCTTATGGAATTGGAGTGTGAGTCTAGGGACATGTTTGGGGTTCTGTAGTAGTGTAGAGAAGACAAGGAGGCAAAATACATTTTAATTTAATACTATGAAACCAATTAGTAGGAGCATTGGGAGTGCCTAATGTATTAGTGTAATTATTAACAGTTGTATAAAACCTACCATTTTAAGTAAAGATTAAGTAAACTTGAAAAAAGTGATAATCTGCATAAAACCTACATTCCTATTGAAGACGCCAAAAGATGCACAATGTAGAAATCTGTATAAAACATGGATTTTTTTTCAATAAAGACACAAAAAAAATGTCAAATGCAACTGTCTATACAGAGCAAGTAATTACGTTCCTTAGATGCTACTTCCTGTCAAAAGCTGTTACCTTATTTAAGGTTAAAACTTTATGGTTATCTTACCAACTTTGCTTGGGGGAATGTTGATTAAATTTAAAATTTGATCATGATGAAGTAAATGGTCAGAACTTCTCTACTAATATCGAAGGGGGAGTATTTAAAAGAACTATGCTAACTGAATATTTCCAAGTATTCACTCATTCCACAAAAGGCCTGTACATTTCCTTCAAGTACTACTAACCCTCTCTTTGGAAATAAGCTCAGCATTTTTTTCCAGTCAGTTTGCAAGGGCTTGAGGAGGGCTGGACCAAATCCTCAAAGCTTTGCTCTTTGAATGTTTGGTGAACATTTAGCAAGCCTAGGAGCAGTGACAATTTAATTTTATGGACTAAAGGTATGAAGAGAGATAACCTGCTTCCCACAGTCAGTGCGCTTATGTTTTTAAATGTTGCCGGTGAATTATCTGGAACTGTTAAATGTTCTCAGAAGTCAAATGTAGATATAGAGTATAATTACAGTCTTCAGATAGTGTAGTAGTAGGACTAGCTAGCTGTTTTGTTATGCCAGTTGTTATGCCAGTTGTCTGTGTAAAACTTTAGAAAATGATAGGAATACAGTGCAAAATTGTAGGCACATGGCATGAAACTAAGTATAGACAAGACAGTTGTCATGGATTCAAACGGGCATCTAAGATGAAGCTGAAAATTGAGATAGAAAAAAGAAATAGTAACATATTTTAACATGTATTTGATAGGAAAATATGTATGTATATAATTTGGTAGAACTGTTTTTCCTTCACATTGACAGAGGTCTGGTAATCATAATAACAATGTGATATTTTTAGAAATAGCATGTGGCATACATACCTCTCGATCTCTTAGCCTATGAAAGCTGGACAAAGCCTTCCATAATGCAGGTATAAATGCCCTAAAATATGGATATATTTTAAGTATTGCTCTTATAATCTTAGTAAGTTGCTAGAACACAGAATATGTATTAAAATGGCTTTTAATGTCTGAAACTCAAATGTACAACATTGTTTACTAATTTAATTCCTCTGATCATCCCAGTGATTTGCCAGAAAACCAAACATTTTATGAGAACAGGCTGAAATTTTGAGGCAAAAATCTGGAGATTCTGCAAAAATCTGGGCTATTGAGAAGTATGGTGACATGGCATCTGCAAGTGCAGAAAAATATGCATTGGCTTAACAGGACATGCTTGTGTGGAACAAAAAGCATTATACTTCTGAATGTTTTTGTAACAAATGGCATTAACAATAGAGGCTTATTGAAATATCATAAACAAGTGAATGTATACCAAATGTATACCACTATTCAAGAAAATGAACTTGCTAAAGGGAAATGGCTAACACAGCAGAAAAAAAGTTAAACTATCATATCAATGAAAGAACATTTCAGCCTGCTGAGAATTGGTTTTCTCTGGATTGAGATAATGATGCAGACAAAGAAGGCTTCAGTACAGAAAAATAATGTTTTCATCAAGGGCAAAGTTTTGAACATATAAAAGTGGTTGTAAAAGACTTTTAGTAGACATTGCAATCTGAGTCAGCTGAGGAAGTGCATTGTATCTGATAGTGATCTTCGTTATAAAGAAAATTTAATAAATCTCACAGTAGTGCTTGGTCAGCTTGTTTCAATAAACCTACAAATATGCAGTTGTACAGTTTGTCTGTGAACATGCAGATAATTCAGTTTAACAGTTCCATGTCAGACTTATTTCAGACATTTTAAATGTTCGTAAAAGTACTACAACTTACTTGGATAGAAGGAAGTTTCTCTGTTCACCAGTGAGAGTGGGGAGCTTTGAGCAGCCTATCTGTCCCTGGAGGAGTGGTCTCAGCCCAGAAGCTAGTAGTTTATTTGCCATTTTGGGCTAATTTCTATCTCTTTCATCTCCCTGCTTTAAAACCCACATTTGTGTGATTTTGCACTTGTATACAACTCAGCAAAGCTCCTTGTGGTGTCCTGCAGAGTCCTACAAGCAGCAGCAGAGTGACAAAAGAGTGACTTTGGATTGATTAAGTATTATTTCTCTGCATTTTTTTCTGTTGACTGCTAATTTCACCTAAAACATGATCTCCTAGCGTTTTTGTGCCCTAAAAAGCTATTTTGTGCTGCATACTGTACTTATATCTCTGATTTGCACTTTTAAAGTCGTTTTAGTCATTTTTGTGTTGTAATCATCTGTTTAACTGTTGTAGGCTACACACTCAACTGTGCTAGCCTATTCTGAGCATTTAAAGTGTTTTTAGAGTAAGTTACTGTATTTTTTGAAAAAAAAGAAAAAAAAATATATTCCGGTTTCCCGCCTTATCTAAGCTAGTCTAGTCCAGTTTTCAGGTTCTGCTGAATTCAGGGCTGTGGTACAAGTTCCTGTGTTGCCCATACCTTACTTGGATAGAGGGAAGTTTCTCTCTTCACCAGTGAGAGTGGGGAACTTTGAACTGGCTATCTGTCCCTGGAGGAGTGGTCTCAGCCCAGAAACTAGTAGTTTATTGGCCTTTTTGGTCTAATTTCTATCTCTTTCATCTCCCTGCTTTAAAACCCGTATTTGCGCAGTTTTGCGCTTGTATACAACTCAGCAAAGCTCCTCATGGTGTCCTTCAGAGTCCTACAAGCAACAGAGTGACAAAAGAGTGACTTTGGATTGATTAAGTATTATTTCTCTGCATTTTTTTCTGTTGACTGCTAATTTCGCCTAAAACGCGATCTCCTAACATTTTTGTGCCATAGAAAGCTATTTTTTTGCTGCATACTGTACTTATATCTCTGATTTGCACTTTTAAAGTCGTTCTAGTAATTTTTGTGTTGTAATCATCTGTTTAACTGTTGCAGGCTACACACTCACGTGCACTAGCCTGTTCTGAGCATTTAAAGTGTTTTTAGAGTAGGTTACTGTATTTAAAAAAAAATTCAGGGCTGTGGTACAAGTTCCTGTATTGCCCATACCTTACTTGGATAGAAGGACGTTTCTCTGTTTACCAGTGAGAGTGGGGAACTTTGAGCAGCCTATCTGTCCCTGGAGGAGTGGTCTCAGCCCAGAAATTAGTAGTTTATTGGCCATTTTGGGCTAATTTCTATCTCTTTCATCTCCCTCCTTTAAAACCCACATTTGCTTAGTTTTGCGCACCACGCAGTGCTGGTTAGCTAGGGTTAAACTATCCCCGGCTCCACGAAGTCTGCTGTTCAATTTTTCCCTTGGAACTAGTCAAACTCTCAGATTAAGCACTGAAACCTTCCTTTTACAGTCCAGCACTTGCTCTAATCTCTCAGTAAGCACTAATAAACGCTAGCACTGCACCCCCCCTATACTATACAGAAGTACAAGGCTCCCTATTTGTCCCTACTGGACAATCAGTAAAACAGTTCATTTATCTGTTCAGGCATGTCCAAAGGGCATTTTCAGGTGTACTCTCCAGTCCAGCTGGTGAATCTGGGCATCTTGAGGCAATGTTACAGTTGCCTCATGTACACAGACAACACTCTTCTCCTTCCAACAAACACAAATGTATGTGAGAGATGCAACTATACAGTCAAACTGGAGGCCAAGCTCTCTCAACCCAAGACTGGCACAGTCAGTCAGGAGGAGAAGGGAAACACTTGCACCATGCTACCAGTCTCAAATAGACCAGTCATATCTGCACCAGCAAACAACACACATAAATATAAAAAAACATACTCGGAGGCTGTAAATAAAAATCTGCCAAAGCAGCAGATACCTCCAAAGCAGACATCCAAGCAACCTCCGCCCCCCAACAACAACCATGTATCACATACTTCACAAAGTCAGTGTGCCATGCAATCACAGCCCTTAAGGCTAAATAACACACCCAAAACACTAGTAATAGGAGACTCTATTGTCAGGCACACAGATGTCCCGCTCACTAGACTGAACAAGGAGAAGGTTACCGTAAGCTATCTGTCGGGTGCCAGGATCTGCCACATAACACAAGCACTCAGGTCACTCCATAACAAGGAAAAATATGACTCTGTCATTGTCCATGTTGGTGTGAATGACCTGAGACGTACCTCCCTGGACTACATAAAAAGAGACATAGAGGAGCTCTCTGATCATGTAGCCCAGGCCGGTATGACCCTGACCCTGAGTAGCATCTTGCCCTCACCAAGAATGATGCCACAGTATAAAGATAAAATGATCAATTTTAACAATTGGCTAAGCTATTGGTGTAGTTCAAAGGGGATCCAGTGTCTGTCAGCCTGGGATGACATGCTCGACAAGCCACATTGCTTTGCCAGAGATGGCTTGCACCTGTTGCCCTTAGGCTTTCAAATACTGGCCAAGGCTCTTGCCACCCCCATAGTGCCTTTTTTATGTAAGGCTCAAAAGACAAACCCACCTCCATAAACAACACAAGAAACCAAAAACTGAGGGTAATGCTACTCAATGCCAAAAGTCTAAACCTCAAAATGCACACACTCAAGGCACTCCTCAGTATGGAAAAAATCGATATCTGTACAGTAACAGAAACCTGGTTCAAGGCTCCAGAAAGCACCCCAGCACTACCAGGCTATAACTCATACCACACCTTTCTGCCCCAGAACCCGGACTGAAATACAAAAGGCAGGGGTGTATCCATTTTCATCAAGGATACCCACACCTCCAGGTTAGTGGCATAGCACGAGGCCTCAGAGACCATCCATGTGCAACTAACAGTGGACAAAGCTGCTTTTCAGATTGTAGCTTGCTACAGATCACCCACCTTGTCTCAGGACCCCCACTCAACATTCCTGAGAACACTGAAAAATATGAAGGTCCTACCAAACACCATGATATTGGGTGATTTCAACTACCCAAACATTGACTAGGAAAACTACTCAAGTACAAACTCCTTTGTCCAACGCCTCCTAGAGTTTATAAACTCAAATGCCCTGGAACAACCGGTTGCCACTCCCACAGGAGCTGCCAACATATTGGACCTAATCATCACCAACATGGGGGATCGATGTTCCACGCCAGAGGTAAACCCATCGCTGGTAAGATCAGACCATAAACTAATCACACTAGACATCCACATCCCGACCCCACCCCCGGCCAAGGAAACCACTGTGAAAAATTTTTCAAAAGCAAACTTCACACTTCTCAAGACCAAGGTGGAAAATTTCAAAGCCCCATTGCTAAAGGATAATGCTGCCAAAACTGCAGAATCCTTTACAAATGCATTCTATGAGCACCTACAGGAATGCATGGATCAAGCCATCCCAAGTAAAACCAAGACTCACTCCTCCAAAAAGAGGAAACCAGTCTGGTGGACCCCGGCCATAAATAAGCTATACAACAGAAGGAGGAAACTATTACATTATAAAGCAAAATCCCAGAAAAGGAAGGCATCCCTGATCAGTATTAGCAAGAAACTGTGATCCCTCATAAAATCTTCCAAGGCCAGCTTCAAAAGAAAAATTGCCAAAGACTCTAAAGATAATCACAAAGCCTTCTTTAGCTATGTCAAGAAAATAGGTGGCAACTCTCAGATCTGCTCTGAGCTAGTGCAAAATGGAAAAAAATACACTGAACCAACTGACATTGCCAACATCCTGGCTGACAGGTTCAGTGCAAACTTTACCCCCCCACCCCCAAAAGGGCCTGTGTCCATCCCAGAAGAATGTAGAGCCCCAGACATCACAGATACACAGGTGAAAACAACCCTCTCCAAAGCCAAAAACACAGCATCAATGGGACAGGATGGCATCCCAGGCTGCGTCTTGCATGAGCTCCAAAATGAACTAAACCCTCACCTAAATTCACTTTTCAAACTCAGCCTTACCACAGGCTATGTACCCAAAGAATGGCGTATAGCAACAGTTATCCAGCTCCACAAAGGTGGTGCCACAACGGATCCTGGGAACTATTGCCCTATAAGCCTGACTAGCCTGGTCTGCAAAGCTATGGAGCACATCATCATGGAACTCATTAGACACTGGACCCTACCAAATTCGGCTTTGTTAAAGGCAGATCTTGCCTCCTAAACCTAGTTGACTTCTTTGAAACGGTTACCAAGGCCATAGATGAGGAAAAGTTAGTCCACATAGCCTACCTGGACCTCGAAAAGGCCTTCAACACCATTCCCCACTCTGGCATTATAGATAAGCTTACCAGCTTGAACATTAACCCCTATGTCACGAGATGGGTTGCCAACTGGCTCATGGATAGAACTCACATGGTCAGAGTTGTGGGTGCCATGTCCGACTCAAAACTGGTTACAAGTGGCGTCCCACAGGGCTCAGTCCTGGGACCCCTCCTGTTTGGTATATACTTCTCTGAGGTACAGGCAAGCATGGGAGGACTATGGCTGACCAAGTTCGCAGATGATTGCAAACTGGTGGCCATAATCGACTCTCCAGCTGACATGGACATCCTCTAGAAGGGTCTCGCGGAGACGAATACCTGGTGTCAGAACCATGGCCTCAAGCTAAATGCCAAAAAGTGCATAGTCATCCCCTTTGGGAAAAACAAAGTGCCCATGAACTACCACATAGGTGGTAATCCACTAAGTATGGAAGTTGTAATTAGGGATCTAGGGACCCAAGTAGATAGCAACCTCTCCTTTGATAATCACATTGCCAAAGCTGTTAGAAAATCCTTCTATATAGCCCACCTAATCACGAAAGGGTTCACATCTAGATCAAGAGAGGTCATTGTGCCCCTCTACTCATCGCTCATCAGGCCCATAATAGAGTACAATGCCCCATTTGGGATGTACCTTACTCGACACCTGCAACAGCTGGAAAGACCACAGAAGTACCTCACCAAGAGGATCGTGGGCCTCAAACAGATGCTGTATGCAGCTCGACTAAAAAACCTCCAGCTCTACTCGGTTGCTTACCGCCTACTCAGAGGTGATCTCTGCCTGACATACAAGGCCATGTCTAACCCAGAATTAATGGACATGCTCCACCTCAAGAAAACCAAATCTCTTAGAGCCACACGCTCCAGGGATTTAAACCTCAACAATAAATAGGACATGCTGGAGGGATAGATTCCTATCCCAGAGGCGTCCCCCGCTCTGGAATAGAATCCCAATCTATGTTAGGCTAAGCCCCTCACTGACTCTCTTCAAGAGAAATCTTGACGAGTGGATGGGAAATCGTAAATTTATCCCTGGGATCACTTCAGTGGCCCTGCTGGACAGAGGCTCAGGAAACTAATCTAAAAGGGAGGCGAAAGCCAACACATTCTGGCTAGGCTTATAAATGCCCTTGGGCAGATAGCCTAGTACCTACCTATGAACCTATAACAAGCACTAGTTCATCTTTTGTTGCCACCAACCTCATTACAGTTGGTATCAAACAGCTCAGCAGTATCAGGAACTTCCAAGTGGGTGAAACTGAGATTTCATCTTTGCATCTGCTCTAAGATGTTCACCAGCTTTTCAACAGAGAGGGAGTTTCCAATTTGTAGTCTTGTCTACAGACTGATCAGCTGTTAGCCATTTCTGAAAATGGTAAGCTTCTTTCTGAAATAACTTGGATGCCACCAAGGACATAAGTGCTAAATTCAAACATTCTGTGGTCAGAGACTTAAACCAGACTCCTGATAAAGTTCGGACATTATTACGTCAGTGGTATAAACAATCCAGTAGTGATGTTTAATGTAATACAGCATTGTTTGTTATAAATAGAAGTGACAACATTTATATGTGCAGATGCATTCATTGTTTTGATCAGTATGTGCAGAAGTATAAAACTCCAAGTTAAATTGTTGAGACAGATATCCTTGTTTTTGTTTAACATATCATAAAACTGTTACAGCAATTGTCAGTAAAGACTATGCAGGACAAGTCAAAATTGTCAGATGAAGTCAAAAGTCATTTTGTAATTCAAAGAAATCCACAACCGACCACGCTAAAGATGAAAAAATCTTGTTTAATGAAACAGCACCGTAAGCACTCGCTTTAAAATGTGCAAACGATAGGTGTGTAGGCACAAATTTTAAACCTAACTTCAAAACATTACATTCACTATCATTCAGACTGCATCCAGATACATTTACAATAAAACACTCAGAAACAGAGGGTATATAGTCCACACTTACTGAGGACCTCTTAATTCCATCTACCTCATTAAAAATGAGGTCTAGAATTTCCTTCATAGTAAGTGTTCTGTTAAGCAAGTGCACCTGGAGGCGTCACTCGGATGTAATGAGTTGGGTGCTGTTTCATTAAACAAGATTTTTTCATCTTTATCGTGGTCGGTTGTGGATTTCTTTGCTGCTGTCCTTTGCAAAGTTGTTTTTTATTTTGTAATTCAGTTTCTACCTTTTATAGAGAATTCCAATCATTTTTACATCATGCTAAAAGTTTACAGGTTGTAGAGACAGCTGAAATGTTTCAGATCTACTGCTCACAGTAGGGTATTTTTAACATGCATAAGAAATCATTAACACAGCTTAATGAAAAACACATGCCAATGCTAAAGAAACATGATATACAGGTTAGGAAGTATATGCAAAATATTTGACTAGGGCTGATGATATACAGATTGATGCTATAGAATGTATAGTGCACACAGATGACACGTAAAAATTTGCATGCAGTAGTTTGTGCAAATGTAGATAATTTAAAAAAATGGTTATGACAGAAATGTGCAGATTTATGGGTTAAAGATAAAATAAATTCTGGTTCATCTGATACAACTAAACTACTCAGAAAGATATATTGGGTGTGGCCAGTTAAGAAAAAAAGAGTACCTGTACACATTTATGTTGTGTAAGGTATACCAGAAAGGACAGTCAAGTACATTTGCAGAATAAACGGTTTACAGTTGCAGTTTTGGTAAATGATTTTTTTTGCTAGTTTACATAATGTAAAATTTGAAGTCAGTGCTACATTTTAGCAGTGACATTGCAGTCAAAAGTTCAGATGCCATGAATGAAAGTAGTGCATCATGAATATTTAGCCACGGGTTCATTCCCCTGTGTTATGCTTGTATAAAGGGCCGACAAGTAAAGTTTCAGATTTAGATCAGTTCATATTTCATGCAGAAGTTGCAGTTTACCAAGCACACCAGATCAGATTATAGGCCAGCTCAGCAAGCTGAATTAAAGACAGTATTCTTAGTAATAGTTTATGCAGTTATACATGCGTTTTTGAAACAAGTGGAAGGAATACCAGGTGACATTAGAAAATTGCTGATTCATTAGAGCAATGTGTTCATAAGCTAATGGGAGGGAGAGTAATGAGAGACAGTGGAGATATTTTTAAGCATAACATTTTTCTCTTGGTACTGATAAAGATGGGTTTGAAATAGTAAGTACAATAGGATGTAGGAAAAGCATAGAAGGATGGGGGGACAAATTGCATGTTTTTTCTTTAGAAAATACTACAGAAAATGGAAAAATAGGCAGATATAGAAAGGAATATTTGCAAGGGACTCAGAAGAAAAAGATGCTAAAAAGGAAGCATAGAGGGTCAAAGTAGACTTGTTAACCAAAACTGCATGACAATATTAATGACATTCTAACTAATGTAGGTGGTAAAGAAAGTAACATAACCAATGGAGACATTAATTTTTCTGTAAGATTGAAAGTTTGATTTAAAAATGTTTGGTTTTCAAAATAAAAAGGGGGAATTGATCGAATTATATAAGCATAATACTTATGTCCCTCACAGGAATAACATGTATTTGATAAGAAAATGCATATAATTTGGTAGAACTGTTTTTCCTTCACAGTAACAGAAGTTTGGTAATCATAATAACAGTGTGATATTTTTAAAAACAGCATGTGATATAGCATCTTCAAGTGCAGAAGAGAAATATGCTTAACAGAACGTGCTTGTGTAGAACAAAAATAATTATACTTCTGAATGTTTTTTAACAAATGGCATTAACAATAGAGTCTTGTTGAAATATCATAAGCAGGTGAATATATACAGATATTCAAGAAAATGAATTTGCTAAAGGGAAATGGCTAACACAGCAGAAAAAGTTACAGACTCTCCTATCAATGAAAGAACATTTTGACCTGTTGAGAACTGGTTTTCTCTGGATTGAGATAAGGATGTAGACAAAGAAGGCATCAGTACAGAAAAATCATGTTTTCATCGAGGACAATGTCTTGAAACTATAAAAGTGGTTTTAAAATACTTTTTGTTAAACATTTTTGTAATCTGGGTCAGATGAAGTGCATTGCATCTGACAGTGATCAGTGTTATAAAGAAAATGTAATAAATCTCACAGTAGTGCTTGGTTGACTTGTTTCAATAAACCTATGAATATACAGTTGTACAGTTTGTCTATGTGCATGCTAATAATTTCAGTTTAACAAGGGGTGGTTAAGGAGAAGAAAAGCCTGAGTGAAAGTAGGTCATAGCTAGAATTAGATGGGCTGCAGCCAACTGGCACAGAGTGTCATGAGAAGTATGTGATAGAAGAATGCCAAGGAAGCTAAAATGTAAGATGTACAAAACAGTGGTGCAACCAGTGCTTCTGTGGGTAGAGAAACCTGGGGAATGAACAGTAGAGCAGTTGGGGAAGCTAGACCTGATGAAGTGCTTCAGACAGGTGATAGGATGCATACTGTGTGACAGATGAAGAAAGTATGACATTAGAACAGTAGCCAAAGTAGCTGCAATTGCAGAGAATGTCAACAACAACATGTTATGGTGGTTTGAGAACATGTGCAGGAAAGCAGAAGACAATTTGATAAAGAAGATTTGGGAGAGGCAGGAGAAATGTAAGAGTAAATGAGGATGTTGAGTAAAGGGTGGATGGATTGTTTGTGGGAAAACCTGTGATTGTCAGGCATGACTGTTAAATAATGAACATGAGTACCATTGAAAGAAGAGAGGTGGTGACATTTGGCAGAATACCATGACTCTGTGTAGAAAACAGGGAAGAATGGATTAATGGCGGTGATGATGAAGATTTTGCAAGTATTTAACTTTATATTTAGTTTTCAAAGTGTATTGTCTAATTTATTTAAGTAAGGAATTTATTTTCTTCTGTTTCAAAATATTGTGGATGGTTATTTATTAACTTATATAAGGTCAATTGCACAAAGTGAAAATGTGTACATTTTGAATAGTGACTGCTTAGCCATGCTTCCACACATCTCTAGACTAATGAACAAATCCTGCAACATTGAGTGGGGGAAGCACTAGCCATCGGGGTTATGTCTGAAGATGTGGTGCAGGAAGTACACTAGCCACCAGGGATATATCTGAAGATGTGACATGTGTAGAACATTAGCCACCAGGGGTTACACTATAATCACATGTCTTAATGGCACGTACACTTAACATGGGCTGGAGGATAACACTTGACACCAGGTGTACTCGATATTGTGTGCCTTTAAGGCATTTAATTATAAAAGAAAAAGTGAAACAGGAAACCACTAGTCATCAAAGATGACTCTTAAGCTACATGCCTTAACGTCACTCAGGGATGGGGGAGAACACTAGCCATCAGTGATAACATTTGTCATCATGCCTTAGTGGCACTTAAATGTAATACAACTGGTGAAAACATTAGATACCTGGGACAACTCTGAAGGTGTGGGTGGGAAGGAACACTAGACACCAAGAATACTTTAATTAAAAGAGTGGTGCAGGAAAACCAGTAGACACCGTGGATACCATAAGTAGTCTGCATTTTAAACACTGAAAGGGATTCCAACCATCCCACCTCCCACAGTGGATATTAGTCCTCTGCTCCACTAGTACACACCAGGGATCTTCTGTAAAACACACTAAGAATTAAAAAAATGTAAGTGCAAAGGAGGGAAAAGGCCTTGAACCCTTCCCCCTTACCACAGGAGGTTTCAACATTAACCTGCTGCACTAAGTGAGAAGTTAATACAGCATTTTTTTAAATATTTAATGAGGATCTCAGACACTAGTCACTGCTTACAACAGTTCATGATTTAAAAGGGAGAGGGACAGAGAACTACTGTGTTAACATTGTTCGGCACAGTAGTACAAGTGGCAGTTCTAAAGGGATTAACAGTAAGTGCTAGACAATTATTTAACATTTCATCTGCAGCATTCACTTGACATTCAGCTGAACTTTGTGTAGAAATAGAAGCATTATGCAATTGATTAACAGCTCTGCTAACTGAATCACTGAACCTTCTCTAGTATCCAACAATGGCCTGGATGGGGAATCATGTAACCTAAAGACGAATGGTAATCCTAAAAAGCCGCAATTGGGCTGAGGTGGATTTGGACTCATCATAATATATGAATAAAAACAAAAAGCAGTCTACAGACTCTAGAATCATCAGCATACCTTGAATAGAAAATAAAAAAATGATTGAAAACATTCACCAGACTTCTTTAATAAATAGTTTGTAAGCGCTTTCGTTCCTTCCTTGGAACTTCAACAGACAAACCCTACAAAAGCCATTAGACATTTTTATATACAATAAATATCACATCTTCAATTCACCATTAAAATGACTAGAGTTTTAACCTTTTCTTTTTCAGGTGGATCTTAACATTTTCTTTGACAAATTCAACACTTTTAACACTACTATTATGACACTAAACAACATGCTTAGTTAAAGCATCGTCTAACTCCAACTTATCTACAACATGCAAATGTTCATAAATCCTCCAATAAAATTCCATGGTTGTTTTTTTCTATGTAGAAAGTCTGATAATCAGGACATATTTCAATATAAACAACACATTTAGACTTGCAGTTATATCTGCCAGGAATCGCAATAGAAGTATTTGTTACCTGTTTTAACCACAGTACATTATATATCAGTAACACTGTCTTCTCCAATGTAAGATCAGTATTACAAAAATAGAAAACTGAAGACTTTAAAGCTAATCATCCTTCCAGGAGCTTTGCAGATCAGGACAGGTAATGTCAAAAGTTTTGTACAGGGAAACAGTGTTCATTTGAGAATGGATGATTGCTCACAGAGCAAACTCCAAGGGCTCATAAAGTAAGCTGTAGACTGTTTCTCATCTCAACTCAGTTTTCTGTTGCTACCTGTCCTACTTTCCTACCAAGATTGCTATATAACTTTTCTCTGAGGCATAATGGCAAACTATTCTGGAAGAGGTGGCTAAGCCACACTTTAAAAGTGCTTCTGTCACTTGTGGTTTATATTTCAAAAATACTTCTGAGAACAAGCTAGTGGAAGCAAGTTCAACAAATAAGAACATGTTTATTAAACATTACATGTTGGTAGCTCATCTAGAGGTAGTGCAGACCGTGGCTCAGCTGTTCTTCCTAGGGATCCTATCCTGGATTAGGGTGCTGCATGGGGTTAAACCCTTGATTAAAAAAGACATAGTTCCAAAATGATGATTTCAAAGTTAATTGTGTGAGATACTCTCTATAGTGTTATGTCTGAGTGAAGTGGATCCACACTGTCTAACTGCTAGGACTAAGGATGCAGAAATTAGGATTGATAGGCATTCCAAACCTTCCCAGGCTGCTTTGTATTTCCTTTCATCCCATAATGCATCATGCGGATGTTCATTATTAGATCAATGTTGCAGTATCCTAAACTATTGGGATTATAAACTGCGAAAGCTATGACCAATCGCCCATCCTTTTAAAGCTTTGGAGTGCCTTCCACATGCTGTAACTAACAGGAGATCAAGAAGAGCTCCATATAAAAGGCAGCTGGTGCTCCAAAAATTTCATAGCTTTCTTGCTGCCAAAATGTAGTCCTTCTGTGAGCTTCATGGAACTGACAGTTGACTAATGATCTTTAAGGCTGAGAAAGTGAGTACCCTGCTGGGGAAACCTTCTACTAATTAATTTATGAGAAAAAATAGTGTTTTTTTTCTTTTAAATATATTACTTAAAACTAAGAAACATGCTTGTGTGGACTGTAACCTCCTTTAGGATCCACTACCTGTCTTTGAGGCTTCCTTCATGGATGAATCTATGGAGCAGTTACCAGTCTGCTCACTTTTTCCCTCCCTTCTCTGCAAGAAGAAGAAGAACGGTTTCAGGGAGTCTTTGGGTATCCGACCATCTACTTTTTTTTGCCTCGGCCACAGACGGCTGACTCTGCTGTGGCTAGATTTAGTACCCCAAACCACTCATCTTTTTCCCCTGGTTCCTCTCATTTTAGCATCTACAGCCACTAAGGACTCAGTGATAGACTCATTGTCTGTGACTTTATGTTCACCCTCCAGGGGCAAGGGAGAATCTCTCTTGTCAGTCTTGGGGAAGTGGTGGAAGTAAATGTTCAACATAGCCAGGAATGGGAGTTTTTGTCCTTGAAGAGTGTACCTGTATTGAGTCAGTCTTTTTCCATGCGTTCTTCCAGGAGTAGAAAACAAAATGTAAAAAAAATATATATATATGATTTCACGTCTGCTTTTCTATGGACAGGGAAGACTTGCTGAGATTTGTTGAGGAATTTATTTCTGCTTTTACTGTGCCTGTTTCCCCATAAGAAAAAAATTCCTTCTGTTGCTGACACCAGTTTTCAGTCAGAAGAGCAAGGAGTGCAGAGACAGAGAATATTTTCCTTCATGGCTCTCTTCTCAAGCTGAAGATTCTGATTCTGAGGAGAGTATGGCTTCAGATTTCCTTCAGAAGACTTGTCTTTTTTGAAACTTTATCTGAAATGACATTCATTTGTCAGTGAGAACAGAATGATATTCCTATTGCCCACCAAATGAATTATGATTTTTTTTTTTATATTTGATATTCTTCATCCTAAATCTGTCCCTCCTGATTTATTTGCTCTGGAGAATGTTTTGCTGACTACCTGTAGTTTACCTGACAGTCAACCTTCTGTCCCCAGCAAGTTTGATAGGTTATATAAGGTAACTCAGACTCAAATACTTGTTTTCTAACCCTAAATCAGACCTGGCAGTGATTTCCTTATACAAAACTGCTTCTACAAGACAGATTGCTAATGGCAATCCCATTCCCTCTGTCGACAATGAGAAAGCTTTTGACAGATTTGGAAAGAAAGTTTATTTTTCTGCCATTTTAACTGTCAACATTTTAAACCGCCTTATTCAGATGCAAAGTTTTTACTGCTGTCTTTTTAGTGTTGTAGTTTGTAAGCTTGATGTTTTAGAATGTTGAGTCTCACAAGCTCAAGAACATATGCTCAATGTTCTGAAACATCAAAAATAAAAGGTAAACTAAAACACTTTGTTTTTGCAGGGGGTAAGCTCCACTGTACCCTCCCACACTCCTTGCTAATTATATATACCAATACTGACATCACAGTACAGTGCAGAAAAGGACAAATTTCCCAATCCCTACTGTATTGTGATCTATGCAAAAACTTGCCCTGCTAAATATTCAGCATTTCAGAATGTTGAGCATATGGCTTCGAGCTTGTGGTACTCTGTTTGGAAACATCAAGATTATGAAGAACACTTTTGTGAATATGGAAAAGTTAATTTCTGCTCTTCTGAGGTTAAAAATGTTTTGAATGCCTCTCTTATCTGCTTTTCATGTAGTTAAACATTTCTTGAAGTATTCTTATGACACTGCTGCTACTGTCTCCAAAGCTGCTGCTTCTGGATTAGTCATGAGAAGATTAAAATCTTCCATTAAGATGTAAAGTTTGAAATTTTAAACCTTCCCTAGACAAAGAGGATCTGTTAGCTGAGTTTCTTAAGAAATTCGATGAGAGGGCAACGTTGATTGAAGGGGTGACCCAGGTCTTCCACACTTCATGTTTAAGGCAAATAACGATTTATCTTCCACCTCGGCTCTCTTTTTTCAAAAAACAATTTAAGCAACAAAGTGTTAACAAGCAGAATTTTAAAAAGGCAAAGACAAAGAGGCTCAGTGAAGAAATGGAAAGTGTCTCAAAATTAAGGGTAGTCCAAATAGTAAGAATGAATATTTGCCACTTCAGCCCCCCCCCCAACATCTTGGCAGTCTCTCTCACCCTGAGTCTACAATTTCGTTTGTGGCACCAGATTATTGCAGACAAATGCGTTCTGAAAATCATTCAACAGGAAGTACACTTGGCAATGGAGTCCTTCCCTCCATCCTAAGGGATCCTTTCTTGCACAGTACACAAGATGTCCCTGTTTCCTCCAGTTCTGGAACAAATGTTATTTCAGGAGTTCATAGAACCCACACCCACCAACTAGATGGGCAGAGTTTTATTCAAGGAGTTTTCTGGTGCCAACGAAAGAGGGGACTTGGATGCCTGGGCTGTACCTCTCCTTTCTCCATCTTTTTGGCAAGGTCCCAAAGTTCAAATGTTATTCCTTCAGAGCCTGTTACATCTTATTCCTTTACTAGCTTTCATGGCAAAGCTAGACTTAAATGAAGCCCACCATCACATTTCCATTGGCAAACATTTCAGATGTTTCTGAACATTTTCTCTATCTGGCTTACCCTAGCTGTTCCCTGTCTTAACCTTATGAACTGTATTCTGCCCCAAGGGTATTTACAAAGCATCTAGCTTCAGTAATTTTTTTACAGACTTCATGGCGTTCACATTTTCCATACTTAGACGATTGTATTATATTTGCAGAGTCTTTTTCCAGTTGTCAGGATTCCATGGTAAGTTTTCAGAATGTCCTACTTGGCCTGGGTTTCCAAATAAACTTACAGAAACATTCTCTCATTCCTTCTCATGGAATAGTTTTCCTGGGATGTCTGCTAGATCTTGTTCTGGGAAAGCTCTTTTTCCTACAAAGTCGATATGTACCAAACGCCTTCCTGATCTTTTCTAATCAAAATTAGGTATTTGCCAAGAGATTTCTTGGGATTTTGAGATACATGGCTTTCATGTTTTTTATGATTCCCTTCGAAAGACTTCACACAAAGAAAATTCACTGGTACCTCAGGTCAGTCTGGACTCAGCATCTGCATCCTTCATCCTCTTAGATCCCTGTTATGGAGTTTGTAAGAAGGCAAGTTCTGTGGTGGATTGACCAGTTCCATTATAAATCTTCACCTGCCACCTCATCAGTCATTCACAGCAGATGCTTCAGACCAGGCATGAGCAGTGGTTTCAAAAGGTGTGAATGTGGAAGGTAAGTGAAACAAAAAAGACAATATCACAGAGATGTTATAATCTCTGGCCTCAAAGACCTTTGTTCCTTTTTACAGACAGCACCACAGTGATGTGGTACATAAGCAAACAGGAGATATCAGACCTTATCCCCTATGCAGACTTGCTGTGATAGCCTGGGATGTAGAAACTCAACTAAGCTTGTTACGTCAGGCTTCATACATTCCGTCAGAGCAAAATCTTGTTGCAGACAAGCTAAGCAGGACCAGGACTGACCTTCCCAATGAAAACTGCACCCGGTGGCGGTCTTTCAGGAATTGAACCAACTGTAGGAACACCTGATGTAGATCTGTTTGCATTATTTCAAAACAGACAGTTAAAGAAATTCTGCTCAAGGATTCCTTACAAACAGGCTTGGAAGACCAATGCTTTTGCATTCCCATGGATGGAAATGTGTGTCTATGCCTTTTCACTGGTATCTGGGGTTCTACTAAAGATTCAGAAGGATTCTGGAAAGATAATATTGTTTGACCCCCTTTTGGCCTGGGCAGCACTGGTTTTCCCTGCTTGTGAATCTGATCAATGGCAGTTACCACAGGCTTCCCAACCTGAATACCTTTCATCTGACTGTGAGAAAAGTAGAATGTTGCTAACTTTAGATACCTTTTTGAGGGGACATACAGCAGATACTAATGGCCAAAAGTAACTGTTGCATTATATTATAGATATCCACAGACAGCCAGTACCATGCATATTATAGATACAGATATCAAATTTATTTTTATTTTTCATATATATATATTATATACCAAATATATGCAAAGTTATTATGGTACATAAGGGATGTATGGGTGTCAAATACCTCAGAACTGATTCACTGCCAGCCTGAACACTGAACCTGTGTTTCTTTGTCAACCTGTAAGATATATGATCATTGTCAGTTCCATTTGCTGTAGGCAGATAAATATTCCAGTGACACCCATACACTGGCCCAGTAATCAAGGAGGCTCAATCCTCACCACTAACACCAGTGAGGGGCATCCACATTGGGAAGGATAACAAGTACACACACAGCAAAGTACAATTTCCCTTAAGAGCACACATAGATCACAATAAGTCTGGGCCTGGTTTCTCCCTTTCTCTCCAGATCCTCAATAAGACTCCCCACTGGCAAAGCTATAGGGTACAGATCTCAGCTGAGTACTCAGTGCTTCATGTCCCTGCCCAAGTAGGTGACACACAGACACACACACACTTCCACTCCAGAAATAACCAACTAAAAAAAACCAAAAGCAAAAACAAGAAAGAAAAACAAAAACCAAAAAATTTTGTAGTCAGCAAGGATTTCAGCAAGGATAATCCAAGCCTTCCTCAGAACAAACAAACACTCATACTACCCTTTAAATACATAACAAACAGTAATTAATTAATTAAGAGATGCAAAAAATCTAAAACATTTAAAAAAAATATATTTTATATAAAATTCATCTATCAAATCTCTCAATTTCAATACACTAGAAATGAAACTACTTCATTTAGTCCTGGAAATGAAGTTGCATTTAAAAACAAAATCTACCACAGTTCCCTTTGCTCTAAAATGAATTTCCATGACCCACCCCTATGTTCCAGGATATCATTACAGTATATATATATATGTTGTTTGATCCTTTTTCCATTCCACATATTATGCCATGCAAAGGCAACACTTTGCTGCATATACCACCCCTTTTGTCTGACATGAATACCTTCCAGAAACAAAAATATTTTTTGAACCTATGTTCACATATCCACACTCCAAAATATATGGGCATTGGGGGCACATATTACATTTCTGCATCTTGTGCATAGTAGGTACGTGTTGATGAGATACATCATCACACTAATCCTTAAAATTGCCAACACGTCTAAAAACAAACTTAGGATTTTCACCTAACTTATTAACTAATACACTATCTTGTCTTGTCATAGTCCAGTTCTTACAAACAATATTTTTAATATATGCACTGTCCACACTATGTGTAAAAATAAAATATTTTTGTATACTATTTGCTGCCACTGAAACTCTGGCGTCCAAGTTCTGTTGTCCATTTGATAACTGTACACTCTCCTCTAGATGATTTAAAGTACCACTACTACTATTACCCACTACCCTTAAGAGCACACAGAGATCACAGTAAGTCTAGGCCTGGTTTCTCTCCAGATCCTCAATAAGACTCCCCACTGGCACAGTTATAGGTTACATATCTCAGCCGAGTAGTCAAGCCAAAACCTCCAGTGCCCTCTCTGTCCAACCAGTACTTCATGTCCATGCCCAAGTAGCTGACACACACACTTTGAGATTTAGTTTATATACAAACACACAGACACTCTTGGGCAAGGCTGGCACATGTTCTCCAGCTATGCCCCCTCCTGTCAGGCTAAAAGGTAGTAATCACTGCCACCAACTACGCTTATCAGCTACTAAAAGGGCCCTTACCAAAGGGTGTCCAATTATTACTGTGCAATATTATTATCCAATTAGTAAGTGTGATGAACAGCAAGGCTTATTTGGAGTGGCTTTGTATAGTATCACTACATACATGCAATGTAGTCTAGAGCTTAAATTATCTCTACACAAAACAGCCACAGATGAAAGGTTTAAAAATATTTAATAATAAATAATGAAAACACAAGGTGAATCATCTCAATTCAACATAGTGCTAGTCAAAAGTTCAGAAATCACAGGAAAATGCTTAAAATAATACTTTAGAATAGTATGACGTAAATAGAAAACAGCTAGACTAAATCTGACTAAATTCGTATCTAACTCTAAGAGCAATCACAGTTCTAAATAAACTTACATATAGAGCAAAGGCAGAGTACTGGTGAGTGATGTTCTTCAGACAAAATCCAAAATGCTATCTGATTCTCTCTCTCTCTGAGAAAGTCTTAAAAATAATTCATCACTGCTGACTCATTTTAGATCACATCATTCTTCTCTGGTTCCCAGGCTAACAGAAACTCTGAGATTTAACATTTCTTTGATCTTGCACTTGGCTAGGAAACTACAGCAATAAAAGACATTATATATGTAAAATCTATCAATTAACTCTGGTCTCAAAACAATAGAAGGAATTCCTCAGTCCAGACATTATGTCTCCGAGCTTTGAGATCAAACAATCATGCAATGCTTGACTTAATCAGCTTTCTTCCAGCAGAGTGCACTGTGGTTACATTTTTGAAGTTCCAACATTTAACACAGTTTTCTTACATTTAAGAGGACAAGCCTGTGGATTATATTCAAATTTACAATGCCATAGAATTATCTACAAAATTCTGTCTAGCTAGGTTGGCAGCCTTCACATTTCTTCACAATTCCCATTAGTGAAAACTTTATCTTCTTCATTTTTTTTGTTAAAAAGTAATGTTTTTAATGTCAACTAAAAAGGGAAATGTGATCATCAGAGGTAAATACCTTATAGAAACAGCCATACTAAAGTTTTTATTTTTTTCCAAAGCGCCAACAACAATTATACATATTGTTCTATTTGCCAATCCTTTGTGCTTAAGACTTGCAGGAGCCTCTTGTCTTCTCTTAAGATTTACTTAGAAATTCAAATACTTAAAACAGATTTTGCACATAAGAAGGATGCAACCGTTCTCAATGAGACATCCCACATTAGCCAGAAATGAAGCTTAAAAAGAATAAATCTGATGCTTCAGCTGTCAGGTCATACCCAGACTTCTCCACTGTATCTCCTGTTTAGTCCTTAGACTATTCATTTGCTTTGGTTGCTCCCTCTTTCCCAACCCCAGTGGAGGCTGACTAGGTGCTGCCCATTACTATGTCCAGCCCAACTGATCAGATTGCTGCCTCTGCCACATAGAGTCATATCTGTTCCAACCTTGACCCCCCCCAGGCTGTCAAGGATCTTTATAAGGAGTGGTATGAATTTTCTCACTGACAGTATAAAGCCTTGGTGTCTCTTAACCCCTACAGTTCTTTTTTTATGCCCTTTCCACTTCTTCCTCTGTGAAGAGACAGAGAGAGTCTTCTGAGGAAAAACATTTAGATTCTGATAGGGATTCCTTGAATTAATCTTCTCAGATTCATTCTCTTATGGGGCATGGGTCCAAGGAACAGGATACGGTGTCTCCTGATTCTTCTTTGGAGGAACTTCACTTTGGAGTTATGGTACTCAAGATGATGCAGCAGTTTCAAAGGAAAGGGAAACTGGTTTCAGACATACAAAAAAAGATATTATGACTTGATGTACATGGAGATCCCAAAATCCTCTGCCATCCCTCCAGACTTCAGGCTTTACAGTATACCACAACCATAGCTTCAATGAACCATGAGATGTCTAGCCCCAAAGAAGCCTAACAGCAGTTTTTATATAAGAATCCTTCTACTGTCCCAGTAGTCATTTCCCTTTAATCTGATAAACCTAGTAAACTCTTACCTTCTTCCAATGTCCAGCCAAAGAATAAGGATAGGCTTTTTACAGATATGCCTGATTCAGGATGCAAGTCTTCTGCTGTTTCTTTTCTCAGATCTGCTTCTCAATTAGCTAACCATTCTGTTAAATGCAGCTATAATCCAGCTGATGCTTCATCCAGATCAGTTGCTACTGTTTTTGTTCTGAGGAGGTTCTCTTGGCTTAGGCTCCAATCTCTTCCTAAGGACATTACATCTGAACACTTGAATGCCCCCCTGGATTGAGATACACTCTTTAGTCCTGCTGTTCACATTTTTAAGAACCTTCAGGAAAGAGGCAAGATAATGCAGGATTTCAAACAAATTATTCTTTCTTTCTTGTCCCTAAATTTCAAAAGAACTACCCTTCCAAGGCTAGCCCATTTTTTATAAAGATCACATGCCAATATATCCAAAAATGAGATATCAGGACAAACCTACGTAGGAATTTAAGGGGTTTAAACCCTCATCCTCATCCTGACAAAACAGCCTGCTTGTGGCTGTACATGTCTGCCTCCCACTCCATTTTCCCACCTTGTCTATCCTTAATCTCTCTTTCAAAGAAATTTTCCCCAATCCAGTCCACATTGGGGATCAAACACCAGAGATCATTGGATTCATCTTGTCATTCAAAGTGGTTACCAGATATCATGGCTTTCTTTGTCATATAGACCAGGCATCATTACTGTGTCATGAAGCCATTTCCATTTAATCCCTCCAATTTGGAGGGAGTTATTTCTCCAGGGAACTAAGAACGCGTCTATATTACATAATCAAACTTTTAAAAGTTCAAACATCATATGGTCGCCACCATATGACCGAACTTTTAAAAGTCTGAATATATAATAAAAAAAATAAATCAAAGAAAAAAACTACCTGAATGGTTTAAGCAGGGGGGCAAGCCTGCACCCCCGACAACCCCCGCTCTTTAAATATACTAAACTCCAAGATCGCACTACAGTGCAGAAAAGAGAAATCTTCCCATTCCGCACTGTACGGAGATCTCCGTTGAAACGTTCTAACTTTTAACAGTTCGATCATATGGAGTTGACCATGTGATGTTTGAACTTTTAAGAGTTCAACAACGTGATATAGACCCCTAAGAACTGGTCCCTCCTCAGCAGAAGGGAGCTGGTTTCAATTCATGGCTTTTCCTGGTCTCAAGAAAAGAGGGAAATGGAGACCCATTTTGGATTTGTCCCTTCTCAACTTGTTTCTGAGAGAGTCAAAAGTCAAGATGCTTACTTTGCAGTCTCTGCTTACCATGATTCTGTGTCAGACCTTTCTAGAAACCCTGGACATAAAAAATGCATATCTTCATATTATGATCCATACAGACCACATGAAGTTTTTAATGTTCTCCATTTCAGAATATCATTTGTAATCATGTGCTTTGCCCTTTGGACTCTCTATGGCACCAAGAGTTTTCAAAAAGTGCCTCACTCCACACAATGCAGGGAATTCATGTTCTCCCACATTTGTACAATTTTTCTTCTTCACTTTCCCACGAGTGAGAAGCTCCTTCTAGATCTATAGTTTACAGTAACCATTCTCTCTCTGGGGTTCACCCTAAACATCAAACATTTAAATCTGGTTTCTCTCCCAGGATCTATTTTTTCTGAGTTGCAGGCTCAACTGTATGTTAACAACAGCCTTTTTTGCTCAGAAAAAAGTGATTTTCTTAAAGGAATACTTTCAGTCCCATCTTCCCTTAGATCTGACCTCAGTAAGAATGGTTATGAGAGCCATGCAGTTTATGGCTTCCAATATTCTTATGATTACTTGGGCCAAGCTGTGTATGAAGTTTCAGTGGTATCTCAAATCAATTTTGATGGAAAATTGTCAACCTTTGAACTTCCCAAATACTCTTGTGCCTTTCATCAGAAGAGAGTTTTACTGGTGGATGACTGAGATACAAATCAGTCTGGGGTGCCCTTTCCAGTTCCTCCTCCTTGTCAAAACTTCCTCACAGATGCTTCAGACCTGACTTCAGAGCTTCTTATATGAATTGGATGGTCTGGGGTATGGTTCAAAAGGATACAAAGGACCACGTAAATGTCCGGGAAATGAAGGTAATGATTCTAGTCTTACAATCCCTTCATCACCTATAGTCTTCAAGCACTCTTTGAATATTTATAAACAACACTATAGTTGCATGGTACATAAACAAGCAAGGCTGGAAAACATCATGCCACCTTTACAGACTGGCAGTGACTGCTTGGAATATAGCCGTACAGCACAGTTTATCTCTTCAAGCAGTTTACACTCCTTCTGGGAATAATTCAGTGGCAGATGGCTTCCAACCAGAATAGACAGCTTGTGCTGTTTTGTTCAATGATGCAATACCCAGAAGCTAAGAGAATGGATGTGATGTCACTTTCTGGGAAGGGGAGGGGAGAGTCCTTTACGCTTTCCTTCCTCCACCTCTGATTCCCACGATCAAGCTGAAAATCTTGCTGGTAACTCTCTCTGGACCAGGCAATATTGGTTCCCCTTCTCTTTCAACTGGACCAGGGAAATCACAAGTTACCTTGTAGGATGGACTTGCTCGCACAGAAGAAGGGCTCTCTATTTCATCTGAATCTTCTGATGCTGAATATAACCCCCTGGATTACTGGATTTTAATCTCTTTTAGGTACCATTTTTAGAGGGTGTGCTGCAGGTATTATAGGAGGCTAGGAAACCTGCTACAAAAAAAATCTTATGTTTCTGAATGGAAGAGATTTTCTACATGGTGCCACAAAAAGAATCATGACTGTTATCAAGTGTATATTCTTATCATTCTGTCTTACTTGTGTGACCTGCTCTATTCAGGACTGGCATATTATTTCAAAAAAGCTCATCTGTCAGCCATTTCTGCCTGTCCTCACTTTGAACAACCTCTAGCTACGCATTTAGAGGTCAGTTTTAAAAGGATTTCTTCACATCAGGCCCCTTAGAAAACCCATCCTTCCTGCTTGTGATCTAAAGTATGTCTTGAAAAAGTTGAGTCTTGCCCTTTTGAGCCTGCTTCCACTACTTCTTTAAAGTTTTAAACTTAGAAGACAATACTGTGATTGTCCCTTACTTCTACCAAAAGGGTTTTTGAACTGCAAGCTCTATTGTCCTCTTCTTTTTGGTATTTTGGATGGTGCAGTGGTTGCATTGTCACCTCACAGCAAGAGGTTCTGCAGTTAGATTCTCGACTGGGAAGCCTTCTGTGCGGAGTCTGCATGTCCTCCCGGCATTCATGTGGGTTTCCTCTGGGTGCTCCGGTTTCCTCTCACATTACAAAGATGTGTCTGGAGCATTTCTGCCCTGGCGTCTTCTGAAAATTGGCTTTGTTCCAAATTGGACTTTCCTGGTAAACAAATGTTAAGCCAATAATGATAGGGTTACACTTAGGGTTAGCCCTTCTTTTATGCCTAATGTTGTCAGTCAGTTGTCTCTGAACAAGACTATTAATCTCCGTACCTTTTTCCCTCCCTTCAAAATAAGAATGAGAGAATTTTACATTCTTTAGATGTTTATAAATAACTGAGGTTTTACCTTGATAAAACTAAGAGTATAAGAAAATCAGGCCCGCTTTTCATTTTCCTTTCAGTACGAAAAAGTCAGGTCTCCCTGTTCCCAAGCAAGCAGTTTCCAAATGGATCTTTTCTACCATTTCATTTTTACTCTTTTCATAGTAAGGAGCTTCCAGGTTTAGTCAATGTACATTTTACCAGAGCTCCTACTTGTTCTGGTGCCTTTTTCAAAGATCCTGATTCCAGATATACTTTTAGAATCTATTATTTGGTTCTCTCTACATACATTTATCAAGCATTACAAGAAAAATATCATTTCTAGGGCAAGAGCTGAATTTGCTAAGTCTGTCTTGCAAGGAATCTTAGATTCCAGTTATGTTCCTCATTCCTGCTCTATTCTCAATTGCTAGTAATACTAAACCAGGACATAATACAGTTTTGTACAAACCTGCTGTAACAGTAGATGTCTGTCTGATCACTGTTGCAGTTTTATATCCCTCCCAAATTTCCCCTATTTTACCCTGCTTTTCTGTTTTAGATTGAGGCTGTATGTTGTCCTTCTCCCTACTTTTGGTTGACGTGTTATTTGGTGACCTCTTGTCTTTGTTGCCTTTCTGGATTTTGGGTCTGGGGCAAGAATGTCCTGAAGTATTTTGTGCCCATACATTTCCTATGTACCACATAGTCCTGGTATACTTGGTCATACTTTGTCTGTACAGCATGAGAGTGAGATGACTAGGCATTAGTATCCTGTACATACATATGGCTATACCCTGGAGGGATATCCCAGGTGTTAATAGTACTGCAACAGTGATCAGTTGGACAACTACTGTTATGGTAAGATGTTCATCATTTGATCAAAGCTAGAGTAGTGTTAACTATATGGGTTACATTCTGCAAAAAACATAAGTGCAGACCAGCTTCCAAATATTTAAGGCATCTTCCATTCACCCAAACCATTAACTATATTGTATGGAGCTGAAGAAAAAGAGTGGTTTGGGTGCCAAGTTCTTCAGAGCTTTCCTGCCAGCAAAGATTGCTCTTCTTCCAGGCTTTTGAGGACTGACAGTCAGCTAATGCTTCTCTATTACTGGGGAGATAAGTTCCTTTCTGGCAAAAAAAAATCTTCCATATATGATTTTTTGACTGGGAGTTAACTATTTTTGTACATGTATTACTTTTAAATTAAGAAAAAGTGTTTTTATAGACTGTCATGTGACTTTTAGTCAACTTTTGCCAGTAGTATTACTTTTGAGGAATAAAGTTGTTTGAATTCATTTAAAACAATTTTTTTCTTGTCTGAAAGTTAAGTTATTTTACTTTTGGGGGCTGAGGTAAGTGTTTAAAGTGCTGTTTACTGTGCTTTTGTTGGAAAATTTGACTTTTTAATACTTAGCTTTTTCACTGACTACTGCTGATTATTTTCCATGGGAGTCGGGCATCGTTGTCATCCTTGCCATGGAACAACTTGCCGCGTCCTTTGTCCTTTCTTCTTCCAGTTACAAAAACAAAAACACTTCCAAGCAGTCTTTGCCCTTTCAGGAAGCTACTAAATTGCTTCAGCCACAAATGTGTCACCCTGCTATGGTCATTTCTGGTTCCTCAGACCATTCATCTTTTTCCTTAGCTCCCTGTTGTGTAGTTCCTATAGCCACCATGGACCATGGCTTAGACATGCCCTCCCTGGCTGTTAGACTACACTTGGTGGGCAATGGAGAGCCATTCTTTTTTTATTTTTGAAGAAGATGTACCCAGATTGGGATGCCTGTTGCAGGGAAGTTTTGCCTGTGAAAATCTGCTTCTTTAGAAATTCATGTCAAAAAGAAGCTAAATTTAGACATTTATCTTTGCCTGTCTCAAGTTACTATGGGCAGAAGTAATTTAGTGGGAATAGCTCAGGGGTTAGTTCAGGCTCTTGACCCTTCCAGTTATGGTGTTACTGGTAAGAGAAAAAGGATGTTCAGAACATTGAACAAAAATAATTGTGAGGGGGCAACTTCTGTTTTCTCTCTTCAGGTTTCTGATTTTGATTCTGAGGAGAATGTTTCTTCTGTTTAACCCTTTGAGAGACTTGCTTTTTCTTTAACCATATCTAGAATGAATCAATTGTTTCAGTGGAATATAATGATGTTCCACTGTCATTAAATAAATATGATATATTGAAACTGGAATTTCCTAAATCTAAAATAGTTTGTATTTTTTACAGCATGTAACTTGCCTGATAGCCTGCTTGCTTCTCTAAGAAAAAGAGAAGTTGTATAAAGTTCTTCACTTTCATATGTCGTTATTTTATAACCTCAGATCAGACCTCACAGTAATTTACTTGGTAAATCCAGATGCTTCTAATCCCTTCCTGTCTGACAAGGATGGGAAAGCCTTTGAAAATTTAGGAAAAAAGTATATTTTTCAACATTTAATTTAGGATACTTAATGGCCAAGCTCACATATTAAAGTTTGTTTCTCAGTTTTGAGAATATGTAGAACATGATGGCTTCTTTTCCTCTCAACTGAAGACAAATAATCTTATTGCTTCTATGTCTCAAGTGACCAAATGTTCTTTGAGGTTTTCTCATAATTTAGCTGATGCCACTTACACAGCTGCTGCTACTGGAACTGTTATATGGAGTTTTGCTTGGTTGTAGATGCAAAAACCTTCCTGTGGATATAAAAGCTAAAACTTTGAATTCTCCCTTTCATAAAGAGAGAGAGAGAGAAAGATTGTACATGGACCATGTGTTGCACAGCTTCTTAAAAAGTATAATGAGAGAAGGAAGCTGATTCAGGGAGTTTCTCAGATTTTTCTAGCTTCCTTTTCCAAATTTGTCAAAGGTTTTATAGTTACCTCTGCTTTATTTTACAGGAAGCAGAATAAGCAGCTACAGCAAGATGCTGGTAAGCAAAACAGAAAGGAGGAGCCCCCAGAAACAAGAACAATCTAACAGGCTTGAATGATTAAAGAATTCCCCACTTCCCACCCTGACAAGCCTCTAATTCTTCTCAGAAACCTGGCCTCCCTCAATTTCTTTGTTTGTCAAGAGATAGTCTCAGACAAATGGATACTAAGAGTGATGCTTCAGGGGTACAGAAGGCAGTGGGAATCTCTCCTCCCTTTTCTGGGGATTCCTCTTCATCTTCCAGATCAAACTGCTTTTCTTTCTCCAGCTAACACAAGGATTGCTAAAAGCTGCCCCTTCTTCTTAGAAAGGAGAAGGTCTTTACTCAAGAATGTTTCTGAGAAACCTCATGGAGACCAGTCCTAGATCCTTCCTTTCTAAACTAGTTTGTGAAAGTTCCAAATTTCAAAATGTTATCCCTTTACAACCCTTCACGAATGTTACCTTTCATTCTCATTTAAGTTTTTCACATTCCATACTGCTCTGTCTGTTCTTTCCTGTCAAGTATTCTTTGCAGCTGCCTTTCCCTCATCTTCTCTACCATTCCTATCCTCTCCATCACCATGCAGATTTGACCTATGTATTACTCTGTTTCCTTCTTTTACTCAAACAAGTTGTCTTTCTTTAAGTAGATGGGATTTTTTTCACTTATACATCATCTGCTTTATCTCCTTTGTGTAAGATACTATTTGCTGTTCCACTGCTGCTCTGATTGCATCATTGTATGGTATTATACAATTTTATTTTCAGTCTGTTAGGGACACTGAGACAGAACATAAGTCATTATCAGTGCTAGTGAAATACAATATTACAGATGTCTTGTTAAATTTGAGGCATTTCTGTCAGTTAAATACCAAATAACATTGAAATGTGTTAAAACTAAATAAATATAAGAAGCTATTTAAAAACTGACATCTAATATGGTTACATGTACAACAGATTTTGTCTTGAAAATAAACAAGTTTAATGGTATTTAAATGTGCTTTGTTAAACGGTAGTAATGGAGTTCTTTCGTTTTCTTTATTCATGGTTGTATTTTGTAGTTTTTGCTTTGTTTTGTTTTGCTTTTGGTCACACAACTGATATATTTGTTTCTAACAATTGTATAAGCAGATGCTTTCAAAAAGTCATGCAGTGCATTATTTATATTACAGTATATATATCAATAATGTCCATTGTCATACATGTTGCAGAACTTTCCATTCTGAGTTATTGTATTACTTCATGTACTCCAGGTATGTGCATGCTTACTTCTAGAACTGAGTCAAGTCAGCCTGTTTAGCATGCCTTAGTAAAAAACTATTCTTTTAAAAATAGTTTAACAATATGGACATTTTAATTCAGTGCTTTCTTGCAAGTGCTGTTTTTATTATATATGAAAACTTCAAAAGTGATTTTTTATTTGGAGTACTTATGACAGAGTGCATTTTAATAGGGTAAGCACATTTGAACTAACCATACGCCTGCATAACATACCGGTGCCACATAAAATGAACACGGGTAAAATGTCATGTATTAGACATTTTCTTTAGAATATAGCTTGAAGAAATGAATAGTATACAAAGCAGCAAAAGAAGATTTTGCATTGCACTAAGTTTTTGTTTGAAAAAAGCAATTTTATTTTAGAACTACTTGTACAGTTTTTTGTAAGTGAAGTCTGTGACTGGGTTTACTATTATGTGGTCAAGGCTTGAAAGCTCAACTACTGGAAACACTGAAATTCACCAACAAAACATGGAATACTGAATGTAGCTTCCAAACCTTGATCAAATAATCATAAACTGTATGGCTATGACAGTTATTTAATTGTATTGTCTTAGTTGGATCAAGACATAGAACTTAGTTGTAGAAAGAATCTACCCTGTCCGGCTTAATGGTTGATTTTCTTTCCTTTCAGGTTCATGCATATATTATAAGTACCCTAAAGAAGGAAATGCCTGCAGTGTTTGGTAAAGATAACAAAAAGAAAGAACTGATTAACAACCTAGGGGAAATATATGCTAAAATTGAACGAGAATACCTGATTTCACCAGGAGACTTCCCCAAACTTTCGAAAATGCAGGTAAGAGTAGATATGAAGACAATTTGACACTGGTAACTGAGAAAGTAAATAGATTTTGATCACTTCTTTTATGAATGTTATACATTCAAATGAACTTACAGCAGATAGTAGTAGTAAACAAAGTAGTTTTTCTTAGTTATATGCTCCAATGTCAGCATATGACTTGTCAGCAATGTGTGAGTGACTTCTTCAGACTTCATCAGTTCATAAAGTGCTTTACTGACATCGGTTTCCCGCCAGACCATTTTAAAACTGATACATTTTCATTAATTCTTGTTATGGCTTCTAATAGTCCCATGAAGTTTTCTCATATTTGCACTGAAGAAATTCTGCAAGCTGTCCTGATGATATTATTTCTTTGATGCCTGGTATTTATGTTTGCTACATTAATTACTTATTTCAGTACCTTTCTACTGTACCACTTAAGTATCATAAAATTAGTTTACATTTTCTTTGGTCATGTGACGGTTGGTAATTTCAGTCTTGAGTTTAATTCTCTGTTTTCCCACAAAATCACTAGACAAGCATGATTTCTGAAATTATTTGTAACATACAGCTTTAATTGATGCATATTACACTGAAACAGGACTCATTGAGTGCTTTTTACTGACTCCCAGTTAACACTGAAAAATGACCTGACTACACAACTATGAGTGGGTAAGATATTTCACATCACTCCAAGGTTATGCAGGCTTAGAATAAGTATAACAACAACAACAACATAGATGTGGAAGTGTGGGATGTAATTTTTTTATGTGTGTGTGTGTGTGTGTGTGTATATGTGTTGTTGTTGTTGCAGACAACTTTTTCCTTTGTCATTTTTTTTTTTGCATTGATTTGTGGTTCACCTTAGCACATTATGAACTTGATATGTATCCAGTGCAGTTATTCGTGAAGCATTTTTGCTCCCATGTGTTGTTTACGTGTTCAGACAAGTAGAATGTAAAGTTTGTAATGTCATACAGTAAAAACTAGAACCATGTTAGTTGAAGGAAAAATAAAACAATGTCCAGTGAGAAATAAATAGGTTGAAACAGAGGCAGAGGAGTTGGTAGAAAAAAGTAAAAGATCCCCTTCCCCTAAAAAAGGTTAACCTCAAAGAAAGAAAAGTAAATTCCAAAGAAATAAAGATGAAGTATCTCGGGTTTCTACTGCTCAAAAGCTAAAACTATCAGAGATGATTTGATTTTGGATAGTCTCACCATATGATGAATGTAAGAAGTGTACACAGCTCCCTGTTATTAAAAAGATTAGGCTACAGAACAGTCAGAAAAAAGTAAGTTCAAACAGCTAAAGCTGTACACATGAGAAATCAACTTTCACTAATACTGACTACAGATGTACAATAGTTTGTAATGTGGGTGTCATCTCAGAAGTTACAGTTGTCTGCTTCTCCATTTCCTTTGCTGCTCCTAAGAAAACCATCCAACTTAAGTATTTTCTGAATATTATGTTTTTTTTTTTTTTTTATATATATATGAAGAGAAGAAGAAAATAATTCTGAGAAAGAAAAGGAAGAATGGTATAGATTTATAATGTGGTCACCTATTACCTACAGAATATAAAGGGGAAAATCATAATGCTGTGAACTTGTTGTTTTTTTCCATTTCCTGAAGATGTATCTTTCTCAGAAACAGCACTAAATGACAGCATATATTAATTGATCTCCCTGAAAGATAGCTTCGCAAATGTAATAGATGATCTAATTAAGGACAGATAAAAATCAGCAAACTTTTACACAGTCCTTTGACCCTAGATATCATGACAAAACTGTACAGAGCTGCAGATGATCTCCCAAAGTCATAAAGGATGCAAACAGTTCTTCTATGGGTGATCTAACAAGAGATCCTTTTCTTTGGGAACTACTGTCTGAAAGGATGGCCAGAGTTTTGGATAGATATACTAAAAATATTTACATATTTTGTGGCCTGACTGTAATAGTATTAAAAAAGAAAGGGCAGATCTCTAGGTGGTGAAACTAAGAACACATTTGCTATGTTAAATCAAACAGCAAACAAAGTAGGTGGGACTCCTGGCAAAATTAAACTGTGATGTCATTGTTGCCTCCCTAAGGTCAGTTGTGGGTGGTGTATGAGCTGCTGTACCTGTCTAAAACTGTGAATCTGCCTTGAGAGCACTGAAGCCATCCTTTTGGCTACCCCTTTCAAATCAACACCTTTTCTAAAAATCCTTGTGGAAGGTGATTGCTTGGCTGTTTGTAAATTGTCCAAAACTGTTCCCTTGCCAGATTTTAATAGCAGACAGCAAACTGTCCAGGGGGTTTACTCCCCTTTTCCCCAGAAGTAAACATATTAATTAGGGAGGTATAAGGAGCTCAGCCCTCTATATGATAGATTTGAGAGGTTGAGCTTTCACCAACCCAGATAAAAATAATATTGGTAGTTTTGTTCTCTGACTCTGATGTATTGTTCAGCCAGTGTATATTTGTGTTTGCCTAGCATTCAGACAGTCAGTCTAGACCTGATAAAGCTTAGATCATTTTATAAAACTAGAGAAAAAAATGAGAAAGCAGAACATGGTTGAGAGAGGTATTACACAATGCTACAATAAACTACATTAGGAATTTCTGCTTATTGTATTTACAAAATACAAAACAAGAAAAAAGGACTAAACTATGTGGATACTAGCCTGAGTGTTCCATAAATAACATTGACACTGTTAATTAATGTGCTACCATTCGCCATGAACTGTTACCTTAGACTGTTTCCAGAAGATACTCCATATGCCATGCAGCAGCTTCTAACTAAATACTAAAATGTTCTCCACACACATACACACCCACCCACACACACACACACACACACACACACACACACACACACACACACATATATATATATATAAAAAATAAATTTTTGCTGTTAACAGAATATACTTATTTTTGAGACTGAAAGTGTTATTTAGATTTATCATTTAAAATATTTTTATACTTAACATATATTGGGTTACTACATTAAACAAGTTTTTTATCATGATCATATCTATAACTTTCTTCATTGGTCTTTCAGACCACAAATATTTAATAAGGCTGCTCTGTCTGGACAGCAGAGACCTTTCTTCCTTCTAATATATTTCTCACTGCTCTGCAACTTTTTTTGGAGACAGAATTTGAAGAGACCTGCTATGTTCTTCTTGACTGCTACAATTCTCAAAATTTATTTTTCTCTTTTTAACTAATTGTGACAATTTTAGTTCCTCATCCTCCTTGAAAAATACCAATGGTTCCACATATACTGTGCTCCATCTTCTCCATGACAAACATATGACCTTTGTTTGGCTTTTTTTTCAGCTACATCATCTTCAGGCTATAGAGTTTTTATGTCTTTTACATTTTTACTTTTTCTCCAGCTTCTAAATATTGCAGTCTTCTGCAGTTTCTGTCTTACCAGTATTGCTATAATCAGTGATGTAGTGAAAGTAGGCAGTTTGTTTTTATAGCTTTCTGACCACTGACAGTTGAGCTGGTGATCGACTAAGTCTCTCCAATGGAATATCCTTTTATTCAAACACTTGGAGATGAAAATCCTCATACTTATTACTATTGCTCTTTCTAGATTTTTTTTTTTTATTTTTTATTTGTTTTGCTGTTAGAGTACTTTCCTGTACTTATCCGTTAGACTGAAGATATTGCAGACTGACTATTATACATCTCAATTACTCCTCTGTTATGTTTGGGTGGATCTTTTTACTTCACCCCTACATTTGCATTTACATAGGTGCTGATGTTCAACCCATGAGGGGGCCTTGTACTATAGTCTTCTTTGTTTCCATTTCTGAAATGGTCTCCATCCAGTGTGTTCTTGAGATTAAAGTGTCTGTGTTTTTCTTCATCACTTGTTCAGCTATTTGCTCACATATTAAGAGCTATAGTTGTCTGGGATTTAAACTTCACACTGATCTAGCCTTGTCTGTTTTACCTAGTGCTTTTCAAATGTTTTTTCAAATTTTATCAAAGTTTTGTTCCCTCCTCACCTCTTTTGCTACTACTTGGCTTCTGTTTCCTTGTAAGTCAAGCCTGCACCTTCAAAGCACTTTGTTCTGTGCAGTGTTATAATGTTAAAAGTATTTCTCCTTGGAAACAATAAGCTTGTTTTTCACATCTTTATCCCATTGACTCTGCTTTCGCTAGCCCATTTTCATGCCCCTCTCTGTCTCCCATCCTTTTCATGAGTAACCTGTTCCTTTAGTAAAGGACATTTACACCTTAAACACAACATTTATTTTCCCCAAAGAATATTTTCATCACTAGAGAATAGTCCCTATATTTGTATGTGTTAACAAAGCATGACTTAGCAGTTTTCCCCCTCTTTAACATTGTAACATTTTTGTCCTAGGGATCTTCCTTGGTGTACACCATGTTGGAACGAATGAAATCTAAATGTACCTTCTTAGCAATTTGCCTCCCTTAGCTTTTGTCTATCACATCTAAAAGTCTTTAGCAGACAAAACAAACACACGCACACACACACACACACACACACACACACACACACACACACACACACACACACACACACACGGCAGGGTACTTTTTAGATCAGTTTAGATAACATGAGGGATTCCCCGCCTAGGGTACTTTTTAGATCTTTGTTATTTCACATCCACTAATGTCATAAACTATTCAGGCTCAAAGTTCAAAACTCTTTGACTTTTTGCTGTCATATAAAGCTGCATGTTTTCCGTTCACTGGGTCCATAGACCTACTAAATATTTATATAATCTGAATTTGGATAAACTCAGTTACCACTGAGAGCAGTTTCAGTAATTAGCTGAGCTTTGCAAGCAAGGAAATGTTGCACTCTGTTTGACTCGGAAAGAATGCAGGCCTTGAATCTTTTGAAACAGCTCTTTTTTAAAAAGACTACGTTATCTCAATTATCTGTTTTTCCTTTTGCAATGACATTTTTAGAATTTCTGTAAAATATAAGTATGAAACAAATTAAGAGTGACTGCAAAAACATTACTGAGATGTTTACTGAGAATTCTCAAACTTGACAGCATGTCTCACTACTTTTATAAAAAAGTAAATGGAATAGTCATCTGGCAAGGCAGACTAAGGCACTGTAATCTCATCACCTTTCTCCTTGTAGTGGATTATGAGCAAGAAGTAATTTTTCAAGAAATGAAGATCATGTTGGAATGTCTGCCAGTATGAGGGCATTCAGGGTTAGAAAACAAATCAGAAATAGTAGTAAGTGGTTGTTATACTTCTATCTAGTTTATATAGTGTAGAACTTCATGACAAGCTAAACATCATGTATTTTGTTTCATTTCTGCCCAAAGTGTTTGTTTAATTTCCTTGCACCTGCCTTTGGCATCACCTAGTTATTTCACACTAAGCTGTATTTAATACATTAGAACAACTAGGTATTAATGTACTCTTGATAAGATGGATAGACGCATGGCTTACAGAAAGGATATGGCAAATATCATACAACAATTGAACAGATGACATTCCAGGTTATAGGTCTTGCAGGGCCCTGTCTAAGGTCCATATTTGTTTAGGCTGCATCTTTCTGATTTCTTTTTCATCTGAGGTGTTCTACTGTGTGTATCCAGATGACTAAAATTGGAAAACTGATCACATCTACTATATGTAGGACATATCTGCAAAAGAACTTGACTAACATGACCAGAGGGGCACAGGTGAATGATAAACTGATAAATGCATCAAACTATCCATAAGAGATTTGGGATATATAGACTGAAGTGTAAGTATTTAATACAGCACACACTGATTGAAACTATGCATTCATTTAAGGACCTGGGTCTATGAGTAGATACAGCTTTGAGGTTTTCTGACCATGTCATTCAGTTGGTCAAAGATAGTTATAACAATATAGACTGTATAAAAATATTTATAAAGTCTAATAAATCAGAAATGAAGACATCATTGTAAGTTACATTGGATCCAAGCTGGAGTGTCGAATAATAATATGCAAACTTTATAAGAAAAGTAGAAAGATCAAATTGGAAAGAGTACAACAGAAGTGTATCAAGGCATCAGAGGCAGTCTACCAACTTCTGGAAAGTGACTTAGCAGATAACACAAAGAAACTCTATCAGGTTGCAAGGCAAAGACAGGGAGATAAAGGAGATGGTCCTTAGAAGCCTTCATAAGGGATACCAATGACAACAACCTGCTCACCAGGCCACCAGCCATGAAAGGCGGATGGAAGGCATAGCAGAAAGTAAGATGAACAGTTTGGATTAAGATCAGGATGAAATACAACTGACCCCACCTTTGATTCCTGTTTTCTCCACTATTCCAATCCCTGGGCCTATTTTGGCCTAGTATCTCCTCCTCTCTTGCACTTGGTTCAATTGTATTTATCTTCCCTCTGTTCTTCCTGGCTTCATCTCTCCTATTTGCTTAAATCCACCAGTATTTGGATGCACCTTGAGGGGCATCTTCCTCTGTGATCTTGCTTCATCTTCTTTTCTGCTACTTTACTCCTCTGTTATGTTTGGGTGAATCTTTTTTCCTCACCCCTACATTTGCATCTACATAGGGGCTCATGCTCAACCCATGAGGGGGCTTTGTACTACAGTCTTCTTTGTTTCCACTTCTGAAGTGGTCTCCATCCAGTCTTCTTGCTAGTGTGCTTGAGATTAAAGTGTCTGTGTTTTTCGTCATCACTTGTTCAGCTATTTGCTCACATGTTAAGAGCTATAGTTGTCTGGGATTTAAACTTCAGGTTTGCAGTGAGACTGGTAGTTGAAAAGAAGCTAGAGATGAGGAAAGAGTCCAACTGGGATTTCCTAGACTTGGCTAAAGAATACAAAAAGGTCCCAGAAAAGTTTGGCTTGGGCAGTCCTGGTGATGGTTTGAAGTCACAGAGTTATTAGTAGAATCAGTGCAAGCTATGTACATGGGCCCAATGGCACAAGTACAAATAGTGTTCAGAATCATAGAATGGTACTCATTGGTAGTGGGTATGTATCAGGGTTCAGCTCTGAATCCTCTGCTCTCCATACAAGGGATGGACTATATTAGCAAACGTCAGAGTGGAAAAATAGCTGCTGTATACAGATGATGTATCATTACAGGTAGACTGTGAGCAAGAACATCAGTAAATGATAGGGGAATAGAATGCAAAACTGAAGGCATATGGGATGAAACTACAGACAAAATGGTTGTAATGGCAGCAATGGGAGGAAATTAGAAGAAGCTGAAAACTGAGACAGAAGGGAAAATAGTAGAACAAGTAAACCACTTCAGGTATCTGGGAGGTGTGGTTGAGAAGAAGTGAAATCTGAATAAGGAGGTCAAAGCTGGAATCTGACAGGCTGCAGCCAGCTGGCACATAGTGCCACGGGCAGTGTGTGACAGAAGAATGCCAAAGAAGATGAAAAGTAAGGTGTACAAAACAGTAGTGTGACCAGTATTACTGTGCACTTTTACTAGGTAGTACTGTCTCAACAAAGACTCTGGGAATTACGCCTCTTTCAGAAAGTTAGTCCCACAGGAGTCAGCCTTCTCACTTGTGTCTTGTGTGGTTCTTCTGTTTCTTCCATGCTGGTTGTTTCACTGCTTGAGATTCAGTGTAACTAAGCACCCTTCAAACAATGAGTCCTCAGTATTTAGATATGAAGGATATATTTGTACCATATCAGTTGATCTACAGAAAAAGGCCCCCGTTGATGAGTCAGGTATATCCTCTTTTCATCCATTATGTATTGTCTAGGTTGTCAGCAAGTTAGGTAAGTATGTATGTATGGTTGCATTATTTCTTAACAATGTAGGTGCATGTATTCATCGATGTCCTTTTATTCCCATGTTGCAGTATTGATAATATGAGGAATGCCCCACCTAGGTGACCCAAACGTGTGGCCAGTATACCAAAGACTTAAGCTACTGCTAGGTTTGTGCTACATTGCACATAGAAAACAGCCGACGTTGGCCATAAAAGTGAAGTCTGCACGTACCATCCTAAGAGATTCTCTGCTGCCAGTCCAAACAACTGCTTCTACTGTTTGTCTGATAGCCAAAGTTATTCTGTATTCAGATAAGTGCCCTGTTGGGGTAAAGTTTTATTTGTGCTTTTGCCACTGCATGCTTGTAAGTGGCTAATGTCATCCAAGAAGGGCAAGTGCCATTGTGGAAGACAACTTCCACACAAAGACAACCGCAGCCAGTGTCTTTTCTGTCTGGGTTCAGATCATGACTACAAGGCCTTTGCCATTTCTCAGGCATTCACTCCTAAAACACTCTGCAGTCTTCTGTCTGCCCTTAAAATATATCTTGAGAACCAGAGACTAAAGCGACTAGCGCTCACGATGGAAGGTACTGCAGGTCCATCAGGGGAGTCGCCAAAGATAAAGGTGAAAAGAGTAAGGCCTGAATCTTTGGCTGTGCCCCTGATCCCAGACATCCCTATCAAGACCAGTGAAGGCCTGGAGGTACATACGTCTTCTTTAGCAGGTACAGATTTAGAAGCCACTAGCAAGAGTTCCTTCAGCATGTCCACAGAGGTATCACAGACATATGCTTTGGATGGCAAGGGGAAACAGTGTCTTGCAACATCAGATGTTCCTCACAGTACCTCTCCTGCCTTTTCAATTGAGGTCTTGCTGACGTTGGGTGCTAGAGCCTAGGCTTACGTCGGCTCAACCATCCCAGCCTAAGGCAAGCCTTCCACTGAAAAAAAAACATAAACAAAAGCATGTGTCTCCCACACAGGATCCTTCCCCATACTGGCAATCTTTTCCTTAAGGAAGCTTGAATGCATTTTTGGCACTTAGGCCTTCCAATTTCCAACCTCCTACTCCACCATCTCCTCTTTCCCCTCCTCCCAGGAGTGCTACTGTTGAACAAGAGACCTTTGAAGAAGACGATTCATCTTCAGATAAGTCCCTGGCCCACTCAACTCAAATTGATTCTCCTCTGGGTTATGGCTCCCCTGAAGTTGATTCTAATGGTGGAGACTACCTTGAAGAGGATATTACATTTGGAGAGAACATCTCTAGAATGAGGAATTTTTTCAAGTGGGAAAGCTCCCAATTTGTAAGAATGTGCTGGATATACTGGGGGTGTGAGAAATGTATGTTTTTTTCTATTAGACTGCAACATTGTTGATGCACCATGCATTAGAATAGGTGTGCACATGTCCCCTAGCAGGGAAACTGCCTGAATTTTGTGATTAATGAAAGGGATAACCCCAACTGAGTACCAGATAAAAGAAGGTTACCTACACAGATAAACTGATATAGTAAGAATTCATCTGTTCTATGAAAGCTGGTTACACAGAAGTAAGAGGGAAATGGGTAGTGCGCATGAGAAGGAGGCATGCATTCATATAGTAGCAGTTATAAGTGTGCCATGCTGTTAGGTTTACTGTTAAGGCTGCTGATTAGGGAAGGAAATCATAAAACAAGAAGGAAGAGAACAGCAGTAAACAATACATAAATGGAATCTATTAACAGATTCTGGCAGACTGGGAAAACCAGGACATGTAATTATTGCCAAGTCACAGATTAGCCATGTAGTCCAAATCTTGATAGCACCAACTCAGTGGACACAAATATTAATGCAACAGTGTGCATGTTGTTACCCACTGCTATGTTCTAACAATGTTCATTCAAGAGGCAACATATAACTTGGTCAGATATTTATATCATCCATAAATGTTCTTCGTGTTTCACTGTTGCAGTCATCACCTGTGGGTTATCCCTGCTGGGTAGCCCTGGCTGGCCTGAATACCAGAGTAAAGGATTTTCCTCCTGCGTCAGCTGTCCAGAGACTGTGGCTGATGTTATAAAGGATGACAGCCGCCATTACCTCAGTCTTTTTTCCGTGGAGCCTGAAGCAGAAGCAGTTTTTCGAGTGCATCAGTCGGCCATTGCCAGAATGAGGGAAATCATCTATAGCTAAGTACCCAGTTGGCGAACCTTTTCCTTTTAACTGATGTCAGAGAAAGTCAATAATTGTCTCAGTTGTGGAAAGCAGATCCCACACCGACACTTTCATTCTCTTTGCATCACTTGTTTAGGCCCAGGCCATGACGTCCCCAGTTGTTGGTTCTGTGCCCTGTTTAATGCTAGAACCATACGAAGGAGAGCTGAAATTGTAGCTAGGCACTTTAGCAAGTTTTTTTCTTAAGATGAAATGGCATTGGTCAGTCAGTTGGCTACTGCTAGAAAAAAGAAAGACAAGTATAAAGATAGACCTCAAAAGGTTAGGCCCTCTGATGACTCAAGTCAAAAGTCTTGGTATTTTTTAACTCATTGCTACAGCTGAACTCAGTGAGGTGCCTTTGCAGCCCCTGACGCCAGCCAAGGAACCATCGCAGGCCTCTATCGAGACCTGTTTGGAGTCCAGTATGTCACCAGATCTATCTCCCCCTGCCGGTTTGTCTACTCTTTCTCATGCAGTTGGGTCCGAAGCCACTTCGCAGGCACCAGCTTCCACTGAGACACCTCCCATGACTGGAGTCAGGCTTAGACCGATGACAAAGCCGCCAGTTAAACTAACCTTCTATAAGACTACCGACCCATCCAGGCCCAAGACTAAGACTACCTCCATAAAAGTCCCTCCCCAAGGACTCAGCCACAGACCTATGACCAACCAGCCTGACCCTCAGTTGCAGCAACTGCTCAGAATGGCAGAAGACTTGATGACTGTTATTAGGGTAAGCCAGCCCCACCCTTCCACCCCAACCAAAAGAAAAAGGGACACCTCCCCTGAGGTCCTCTCTGAGCAGGAATCCAAAGAATCTGTTCTTGAGGAGTCAGACATGGAAGACCAGCCCTTTGCAGCATTCAAAGACTCTACTGATGATGACCCCATGCTGTCTGCCTGTGATCCTGAGGACCTCTCTTTTGGGGAAACATTAAACCCCCTCAGAGAACACTTTCAATGGGAGGTTCAGGATTACCCTCAGTCTAAGAAAAGACTGAGAGAATGACATGCCTCAGCATAAGCCTCTGGCCATTCCTGCTATCCTGGACGTAGTAGAGGATGTTTTTCTAGAATCTGCCCTTTCACCAGAATTTCTCCCCCAGCACCCAGGAAACCAGACAGATATTACAGGGTGCAAGACACCCACAAAAATCTTTTTAAAAACCATTTTGCAGACCCAGACATCAATACTCAAGGCCCTAAGGGGGCTAGGGCAAGTTCATTTAAGAATCCCATTCCATTGACAAAGAAAGCAGAGCAGAGCTTTAGACAGACACTTTAGCTTTAACAGCCTTGAATTGTCAATTCCATATGTTGAAATTCCAGAAAAATGTCCTCTAACTAATAAAACAGAAGTTATCTTCCATTCCTGACAATAGTGCTACCAGAGAATTAACTGACCTCATACAGTCGAGCTCTCAGGTAGCCAAACACTCCTTGCATTGTGGTTTTGATGCCTTGGAAGCTTCTACCAGGGCTGCAGTTACAAGCTCAATGATCAGAAGATATACCTGGCTAAGGGAGCAACCTTTGCCTGACCAGGTAAAATCCAAATGGTTAGATGCCCCTTTGGATAAGGACCAGTTGTTTGGACCTAAAGCGGAAGAGGTAATTAAGAAAATGGAGGACAAGGCCAGGTCCATCCAAACTGTCAAGAGCTTCTTACAGGTGCAGCCTCCCAGGTTCAGCAGAAACTTCCCCACTAAACTCTGGTCTTTTCCTTCACAGACTAAACCAGCCCAGAGGAAGGGAAGCAGAGACAGAACCCCCTAGACACCAGTCCCATGGCCGGCAAAGACACAGGCAGTAGTCCACTGCTGCTCCTAGGCAAGGGAGTTCTAAGCCCACTCCCTTCTCCAAGGACTCTCAATGACTCCTCTCTCCCCTCCCCTCTGCCCCTCATGCCACCAGACAGGCTTGGAGGAAGACTTTCCCTCTTCCTAGAAAACTGGCAGGTTATCACCTCAGATCTTTGGGTCCCAAAGATTATTACCAGTGGGAACAGATTCTATTTCAAAGAAAAGCCAAAAGGTCAGGTTGCCCAGACATCCCTGCAAATCAGAGCTCAGAAGCTATTCATCAGATCTGAAAGCTTTATGTCCAGGGTGCTGTAGAACTGGTACCAAAGGAACAGGCCAGAAAATAATTTTATTCAAGACTGTTCCTGGTCTCCAGAAAAGAGGGCTCCTGGCACCCTATCCTAGACCTCTCCACCCTGAATCTGTCCCTCCTGGATCCAAAATTCAAGATGCTGACTCATAAAGAACTGCTACCTATGCTGCTACCACAAGCTTGGTTAGTGACCTTAGATCTGAAGGATGCCTACCTGCATATCCCTATCAGGCAGTCTTGCAGGAGTTACCTAAGATTCAGAGCAGGGTCCCAACACTTTCAGTTCTCTGCTGTGCCCTTTGGCTTATCCACTGCTCCCAGACTCTTTACCAAGTGCCTGGCTCCAGGCATTGCATTTTGCAGACAGAAGAACATACACATTTATCCCTATCTTGACGATTGCCTCATCCATCCAGAAACAGAGGAAAGACTCCTGCAGGACCTCTCCTTTGTGCAGACCCTACTTACCTCACTGGGATTCACCATCAACCAGGATACGTCCCATTTACAGCCCACATGAAGGTTAACCTTCCTGGGCACCCTTCTGGACACCTCCCCCCAGAGAAGCAGGCCTTCCTACAGTCTTACTTCACCCAACTGGCACACAAAACCCACCTCATGGCCGGAAAAATCCTGCAAGCCCTGGGATACATGGCCTCCTGCATCCTGCTGGTACCCCTTGCCAGACTGCATATGAAGAAATTACAGTGGTACCTAAGGAACCTCTGGTGTCAACACTCACAATCACTGGTACACCAGCTCCCCCTGATTCCTTGTTTAAGGAGGGAGTTCCTTTGGTGGGCCGAGGCTTGCATGCTGAACAAGTGTCTCCCCTTTGTCCTACACCCACATGACCATACCATAACCATAGACACCTCAGACGTAGCTTGGGGAGCTCACAAAAGAACCCTGCGAACTCAGGCGTTTTTGGGAACAGGAGGTTCAGGGTCTCCATATCAACCTGAAAGAAATGAAATGAAATGAAATGCTAGTGGTACACAGGGCAATCCTAACCTTCCAAGAACACCTGTCACCAGGAGTACTCTTAATCAAGACAGACAACACTACTGTCATGTGGTACATCAACATGTAGGGGGGCATGGACTCTTACCCCCCTGTGTCACTTAGCTATGAAAATCTGGCAGTCAGCCTCAAATCTGGGACTACATCTGATAGCACAATACCTTCCAGGGAAACAAAACACCCTGGCAGATCAATTAAGCAGAAACCTCATGGAGCCCCACAAGTGGCAGTTGCACAGGGAAACCTTCCTAAAAATCAGTCACATCTGGGGGAAACCAGACATAGACTTTTTGCAAGCAACCAGAACTGCCATCTGACCAAATTCTGCTCAAGAAAGTTTCATCGAGAAGCTAGGAGGGTGGACCTCCTTCCACTAGAGCAGCCTGTTTTTGTACACTTTCCCCCCCACTGCCTCTGATACCCAGCGTGCTACTCAAGATCACAGAGGAAGGACCAAAGGCTATCCTGATCGTCCCAGACTGGCCAAGGCAGCACTGGTACCCCATGCTTCTCAGTCTGAACATACACCCTCCCATCTTCCTACCCCCTACAACAAACCTTCTCACACAACAGAGAGGGAAGCTACTGCACCCAGGCCTTGCCACACTCAAGTTAACCACATGGCTGATTCCACAAAAGTGGATGATACTTCACCCCTCAGCAAACAAGTGTTTGACATCATTAAGGAGGCCCATAGATGCAGCACCAGAAGATCATATTCTGCAAAATGGAAAAGGTTCACCTGCTGGTGCAACAGCAGAGGCGCATACAGCACCCATGCCTCCCTACCATTGGTTCTGGACTACCTAGCTGACCTTCTAGAAAAGAGTTGTCTTACTCTTCTATCAAGACTCATGCTTCAGCTATCTCAGCCTATGTCCAGGTGGAGCAGCCCTTGTTCTCTCAACACCTATTAAAACAGTTCCTTAGATGTGTGGCTCACATCAGACCACCTAGAAGGCCACCAGCACCAGCTTGGGATCTGAATTTTGTCCTGGAAAAATTGATTTTACCCCCTTTTGAACCAGCATTCTCAGCAGACCTCAAGTTTCTTTCTTGGAAAACTGCCTTCGTGCTAGTCATCACTTCTGCCAGAAGGGTATCTGAGCTCCAGGCCCTTATGGCCACTGACCCCTTCATCAGTTTCCATGTGGACAAGGTCTCTCTCAGAACCAATCCCTCCTTTATGCCAAAGGTGGTCTGCGATATAATCCTCAACCAGGCCATACACCTACCTACCTTCTTTCCAAGCCTACCAATAAAGGAGAAAGAATTCTGCATACCCTAGATGTACACAGGCAATTGAGATTTTACCTTGACAGGACCAAATCAGTCAGGAAATCTGACCAGCTACTGGTTTTGTTCGCCCCTGGGGTAGAGGGAAAACCCATTACAAAGCAGACCATTTACAAATGGATCTCTCATTGCATACATTTCTATTATGCCTTCCATAGAAAGAGTCCTCCTGAATCCATCAGATCTCATTCCACTAGAGCAGCCTCTACCTCCATGACCTTCCTGAGAGGGGTTCCTACCAAGGATATTCTGGAGGCTGCTACATGGACATCTGTCCACACTTTCACCAAGCACTACCAGCTGAATACATTTTCCAAAACCAGGGCCGGCTTTACATCTGCAGTCCTGCAGGGCATGCTAGCATCCCCATAACCTGTACAGCATGCCTCCACCCTCTTCCTCAGCTTTGGGAATCTTCCCACAAGTGATGACTTCAACAGTGGAACATGAAGAACATAGTACAGTTATGTACACTTACCATAAATGTAGATGTTCGAGTGTATTCACTGTTGAAGTCCTGTTTCCCTCCCACCTTCCCCCTTTTCTTTCCTTATTTCTGTATCTTCTTGGGGACTCCTACCTATTGGGGGCAAGAAAAACTAATGTAATGGTGTCGGCTGCCACTCTTTATAGCCCTGATGACCTGACATCAACCACAGTCTCAGGACAGCCGACACAGGAGGGAAATCCTTTACTTTGGTATTCAGGCTGGCCGAGGGCTACCCAGCAGGGATAACCCACAAGTGATGACTGCAATGGTGAATACACTCGAACACCTACATTTATGGTAAGCATACACAACTGTACTTTCTGCATCATGGTGCAAAACCTCTACTGAAGAACTGGGACATTGAGCAGCCCCATTCCAGATATCCTTAACCAGGTGGTAGTGTGCAGCTTTCCATTGCCAATGGAAGCATATACTGGTAGAGACCAAGGGCTAGCTCTGGGTATAGATGCTCATTTTAATACTAAAGGTGGTACTAGTCTGGAGGAGACACTCAGCAACAGCATTAAAGAACCGTCTCAGAATAAAGGATACAGATTTCAAAGATTCTTTTCCTATAACCAAAAGTTTTGGGTGTATCAGAACCTGATAGTTCAAGCTGGTCTTGTATCTTTTGGCTGCTAGTACCCTCCTTCCTTTTGCTTTGTGATCTCCTTTGACCATTTGTAGTGTTAGTAGTAAATCTGCTAACATAGATGGTGGCATATTCATGCCAACTGCTGATTTAAAACCTTTCTACTTTTCTTGCACTTCATCCTTTCTTAATTTACTTCTGTGGTGCCAACATAAATCAACAGCTAACATTAGCTCATTTTGAGTATCAGCTGTCTGTAAAGCTACCTTCAAAGCATCATGGTGCACATTTTGCTCCTTGTAGTTTGTGCATTTGAATCTTGTAGACAGATACCATTACAGTATGCTGTGTTCCTCATTCATATTATTTGCACTCATCTGCATGTATGTTTTTGAGGTCCTGTACTACTGTGTACAGCAGACAACTTCCTGTAAGTATATTGTGTCTGAATCATTGTTATATCATGCATACATACATACAAATATTTCAAGCACGGGCATTAATGCCCTTCTAGCTTGCCAATATACCAAAACTCTTGTTCCCATAATAAGTGTCCAGTCTGTTCTTAAAAATATCTAAATGTAGTACTTGCTTTAATGTAATTTGGTAGCCTGTTGCATGCTCATCTGCTCTCTCAGAGAACCATTTAGTATGGTTCTCATTCACTTTTTTAATTTCTCCAAATCTTTTGGGTTTCTAATACCATGACAGTAATAGACCTCATTCCAAAGTCAAAGTATGATTAAAGTTCATGAAATTAACATTGTTTCAATGTCTGATGTCAGCCAGAATTGCTCTTTGCAGCACCCGCAGTGTGCCCAGTAATGACTCCTCCTGCAACAGAGTTACATATATTGGTAACATATCTAAATACGATTGTAGATTATTTTTTGTAACACCTGTTGCCCCTACTACTATTGGAACTGTCTAGGTATCTTTCTTCCACATTGCTCTCATTTCTGCCTGCAAATCCTGATATTTTATGACTTTGTGTCTCTCTGTACGCAAGACACTGTAGTCACTGGGTGTGGCGATTTCAATGATCAGTGCTACTTTTGTCTTCTTTTCATGGATCACTATGTCTGGTTTTCTAGCATCTGTCTTTTGAACTGTTAGTAATGGCTGATCCCATGTGATGTAGACTTCACCATTTTCTATGATGCTTTGTGGCTCATGTTTCCAGTGTTTTTCAGCTACTTAAATATTATAATGTTTGCACAATCCCCAGTGCAACAGTCTTGCCACATTATTATGCCTTTCAGTATACAGTCCTTCTGCCATTAGTATGTCACAACCAGCAATAAGGTGTGCAACTGTTTCCATTTCTGTTTTACAAAACCTGTATTTGTGTAGTTCTCCTACATGTTCAATGGGTTTTGTAAACCAACATGTACGTGATCCACTATCGTAGGCCGCCAATATTAACCTTTCATCTTTTGGTTTGAATTTGCCTCTCCTTAACTATTCCTGTGTTCGATCCTGATCAACATGAGGTTGTTCCAAGGCTTTTCTGTACTTGCAACTGTATTTATGCATTTTCCACATTTCTTGCCTTCTTATCTAATCCTTCACCTTATATTCTTTCTTTTGTTTTTTTGGTACTTTCAGTTGCTGCCTGATTTTTATTTACTTCTGGTTTAATTTCCATTCCTGCTTGACACCGATATGCTTCTGCTAGACTAAGCAGGGAAGTCATCTTAGACTTATTATCCTTGCGTTTCAAAATTTCGACTCTGTTTGGGTCTTGTGAGGTCAGCAGATATGTTGGCATGCACTGATTTTTATAAATCATTTGATGAGCATGAAGCATCCTTCTTGTTTTCCTATTTAATCTATCCAACACCTTTTGGGGCCAGTCAGTCACTTGAAAACTGTAAGTTAGGACAGGAAGAGCAAATTGTTTTACAGCCTAAATTTTGTTCCTAAATGTGAATACTGTTTTCCGGATAAATTTAAATATTCTAAAAATATTTCTTACTGAGTTTTATTCACATTTGTTCATATTTTATTGTTGATCCTTCATCAATTCTCAAATATTTATAAACTCCGTCTTGCTCAAGTGCTTTTATATCACATTCTTGTCTCAAACTGGTGTTTTCTTGGTGCTGCAGCTTTCCTGCTTTAAAGGTTGCTTTTGCACATTTATCAAGACCAAATGACATTCTTATATCATCTGAAAAAGTTTTAACTACTTGCAGATGTTCTTCGTGTTTCACTGTTGCAGTCATTACATTTGGGTTATCTGCTTGGAGGTAGCCCTCAGTCGGCCTGATTATCAAAGTCTTGGGTCCTGCGTCAGTTGCTGTCTCATCTTCCATGACATCAGGTAGTCAGAGATATAAAGCATGCAGCTGATGCCATTACATCAGTCTTTCTTGTTGTGTGTTGCCCGAAGCAGAAGCAGTTCGCAAGTGCCGGTTGGCCGATTCCTGATATTTTCGTTTTCAAGTTTCAAATCCAAAGTCTTCAACAAAGCTAAGTACCCCATTGGGGAAACTTTTTCTTGCTCTAAACCGATGCCAGTAAAAGTTAACAATTGTATTTCTTGTGGAAAGCAAATACCTCATAAAAATTTTCATTTGTACTGCAATCCTTGCTTAGGCCCAGATCACAACATCCCTCGCTGTCGGTTTTGTGCCTTATTCAAACCTCAAACTATTCATCATTGGTTCATTTTCGCATCTAAATATTTTGGTACTCAGTTCAATTATCCAGAAATGGCTTCAGTAAGCCACCCGACTACCGACATTCCAAAAAAATGCAAAGATAAAGACAGAGACAGATCGCATAGGTCCACCGCTGCTGATGACGCTTCCGTTAAGCTAGTCGTCAGTTCACTGGTACTCAGTGAAGTGCTTTTGCAGCCCCTGATACCCGCTACTTCAGATTCACAGGCCTCTAATGGGACCTATTCGGAGTCTGGTATACCACAAGATGCTTCTTCTACTGTGGAACCTGTGGATGTCTCTACCTTGGATGGGTCTGGAGCCGCTGTGCAGGCACCAGCTTCTGAGGGTGTATTCAGGCCTACTGACTTGCATATTAAACCGATGCCATCTTCTTCTTCAAGGCCTAAATCTTGATCCACAACTAGAAAACTGACACCCAGACTGCATGGTCATGCCCCTATGCCTAAAAAACAAATGATAAGAATGACTGAAGACCTTATTACTCTAATCAGGGGAAGCCACCCTTCTCCCTCTAAGAGACCTAGAAATGATTTTCCTTCTGATTCTTCTGATCAGGATTCTGAAATTTCTGTTTTTTCTGATGACCAAGAGTTGCCTTTATCTACCTATGAGGATTCTGATGCAGAGGACTCCATTCCCTCTGCTTCCCCTCCAGAGGATTTCTCTTTTGGTTAAACTTTGCATACTCTTAGGGAGTATTTCCGATAGGAAAGCCAGGATTACTCTGACTCCAAAAAGAGGCTTAGGGAATTCTTACTCCTACCTCAACATAGGCCTTTAGCTATCCCTCCTGTACTGGACATTGTAGATGATGCCTTCTTGGAATCTAGCCTGGCCCCTGACACTTTACCTCCGGCTCCCAGAAAACCTGGCAGGTATTACAGAGTACCTGACTCTCACAACTTCCTCTTTAAGAATCCTACTACGGTTCCTGAGACCATTTCACAGGGACTCAAAGGCATTAAGGCTACTACTGACAAAAAACATACCCCCTCTGATAGAGATTCCAGGGCCCTGGACAGATGGGGTAAGAAGGTATACACTTCTGCTACTTTGACCATTAGGGCCTTAAACTGCCAGTTTCATATGTTAAAGTATCAGCAGCATATTATTGGATTGCTTAAACAGAAAATGATGTTGATTCCTGACTGTGCTGAAAATAAAGAATTACAGGATTTAATGCATTCTGCTGAACAAGTTGGTAAACATACTTTGCAATGTGGTTTTGATTCATTAGAGGTATCTTGCAGGGCTGTTGTCACTGGGTCTGTACTTAGAAGGCATGCTTGGCTTAAGGACCAAACTTTGCCATAACATATTAAAGCTAAATTACTGGACGCTCCCTTAAACCAAGACCGCCTGTTTGGCAACAAAGCAGAAGAAGTACTTAAAAAGATGGAGGAAAAAAGCTAAATCTATGCAAACTGTTAAAGATTTCCTTCAAGTACAGCCTCCCAGATTTAGTAGGCACTGGCCTTCTAAGAATTGGTCCTTTCCTATCTCTTCCAGGCCTTCTCAGTCCAAACCCAGGGCCAGCAGACCACCCAGGCTTCAGTCTCAAGGTACTCAGAGACCTAAGCAGTGGGGGGCTCCCACTTCCAAAGCTGGAAGTAATAAGACACCCCTTATGGTAAACTGTCGCAATGACTTGACTTTAAACCTTCCAAGCCCTGCTCCACTGACTGTTCCTTCAGGGGGAAAAGATCGCCCTGTATGCAAAAAACTGGGAACTCATTACCCAAGATAAATAGGTTTTAAATATAGTTTCCTAAGGATACAGATTCCACTTCCACTCCTTACCAACCCCAGACGGTTGGCCAGACCTACTCCCAAATCAGTGGGCAGAGGCTCAAAAGCAGGTTCTCTCCCTAAGTATCAGGGCTATTCAACCTGTCCCAGAAGAGGAATGGGGGCAAGGTTTTTACTCAAAACGTTTCATGGTACCCATAAATGACAATTCCTGGCAGCCTATCCTGGACCTATCTATCCTAAACACCTCTTTGGTAATCCCAAAATTCAAAATGCTAACTCTTCATCAGCTGCTTCCCATGCTAGGCAAAAATGCCTGGTTGGCAACACTGGATTTAATGGTAGCCTACCTGCACATCCCAATAAGGGAATCTTGCAGAAAATACCTACGCCTCAGAGCAGGCTGCATGCACTATCAGTTCTTTGCACTGCCCTTTGGCTTATCTACTGCGCCCAGGGTATTCACAAAGTGCCTAGCTCCTGTCATTTCATTCTGCAGGCAAAGAAATATTCAAATATACCCATACCTGGATGATTGTCTAAGTCAGGCAGAAAGCTAGGACTTACTATTAAATCATCTGGCATTTGTAAAGAAATTACTAACTTCTCTGGGGTACACCATAAACGAAAAGAAATCATATCTAGTACCCTGCCAACAAAGTGTATTCCTGGGAGCAAGCTTGAATACAACTTTCCAGATGGCCTACCTCACACCAGAGAAACAAGTTTATTTGACAGCCTACATCAAACTACTGGCCACAAAGACCCAGCTAACTGCAAGGAAAATACTGAATGCCCTGGGGTTCATGGCCTCTTGCATTCTACTAATTCCATATGCAAGACTACATATGAGGAAACTACAATGGTATCTAAAAAGCCTATGGTGTCAACATTCTCAGGATCTAGAATCAATGATTCCTATCATCCCTTGTCTAAAGACAGAGTTTCTTTGGTGGGCAGAGGCCTGCCACTACAACAAGGGACTGCCATTCACTCTACCCCCTGCCACCCAAACAATAACAACAGATGTATCAGACTATGCATGGGGGGCTCACTTGGCAGGGCAGTGCATTCAGGGCAAATGGAACCCGAGTCAAATGCACCTGCATATCAATCAAAAAGAAATGTTAGCTGTACAGAATGCTCTGACAGCCTTCAAGGACCACATTCTTCAAGGACAATTATTAGAAAAGACGGACAACAGCACTGTTATGTGGTACATAGCCTTGAGCTACCAAATGCACCTACAAGCTCAATTCCTGCCAGGCAAGCTAAATACACTCACAGACGACCTAAGCAGAAGTCTCATGGACCCATACGAGTGGAAACTGGAACCAAAGACATTCAATCTTTTGAGAAATTAAGGGGGAGCCCAGAGATAGACCTGTTTACCTCTCCTCAGAACTACCAACTGGACAAATTCTGCACAAGGACTTCCCACAGACAAGCTCGGAAAGTGGATGCCATGTCCTTTACTTACAAAAACCTGTCAGTTTATGCCTTTCCCCCTCTGCGTCTCCTCTCCAAAGTTCTACTAAAGATCAAAAAGGACAAACCAAGGACAATACTCATTGCACCAGACTGGCCACGCCAACACTGGTACACCCTCTTGCACAGAGTGGAACCATGGCACCTGCCTCAGACCCCTGCCCTGCTGACCCAGCAGGAGGGCCAGATTCTGCACTCCCAGCTTCAAATCCTGAACCTGAGCTCTCCGTTACCATCCCTCAGTAAGCAAGTGATGGATGTCATTCTGGAGGCAAGGAGGCCTAGTACTAGAAAATCCTATGATGACAAATGGAAAAGATTCTGTTCCTGAAGCCTAACTCAAGGGATGGGCACAATAGTGCCCAATTTTTACCACACATTCTTCAATACTTAACTGAGATGCTTCACAAGGGCCTTTCCTTTTCTTCCATTAAAATTCATGCCTCAGCCATTTCAGCTCATTATAATACAGAGCCAGCCCTCTTCTCTCATCCACTGCTGAAGCATTCCTCAGAGGGGCCAAATATTTAAGACCACCCAAGAGAGCCCCTACTCCAGCCTGGGACCTTAACTTTGTATTGGAAAAGCTCACTTTACCTCCCTTTGAGCCAGCTGCAAATGCAGAGTTGAAATTCCTTTCTTGGAAACAACCTTTCTTCTATCTATCACTTCAGCAAGAAGGGTGTCTGAATTACAGGCCATCATGGCAGTGGAGCCTTTCATCATCTTTCATGCGGAGATGGTGTCCCTCAGGACCAATCCTTCCTTTATGCCCAAGGTGGTATCCAGTGTGGCCTTTAATCAGTCTATTCATTTGCCAACCTTTTCTAATCCACAGAACAAAGGGGAACAAATACTGCACTCCTTGGACAAGCACAGACAACTTAGATTTTACTTGGACAGGCCTAAGCCTCTCAGGAAATCTGAACAGCTGCTAGCTGCATTCGCTGCAGGGGCAGAGGGGAAGGCCATTTTAAAGCAAACCATTTCTAAGTGAATAGGCCATTGCATTCATTTCTGCTGTAAGCACCATGGAAAACCTACCCCACAGGGGATAAGACCACATTCCACCAGGGCTGCATTTACCTGTACAGCCTTTCTCAGAGGTGTCCCTACCAGGGACATCCTAGAAGCTGCAACCTGGAGTTCTGCACATACCTTCACCAAGCATTACCACTTGCCAATTGTTTTTAAATCCAGAGCTGGTTTTGGCACTGCAGTCTTGCAGGGCATAATAGTTGATCCTAATGCTCTCTAATTGCCTCCTCCCTTCCTTAACTTTGGGAATCTACCCAAATGTAATGACTGCAACAGTGAAACACGAAGAACATAGTACAGTTGTGTACACTTACCATAAATGTAGATGTTTGAGTTTACTCACTGTTGCAGTCCTGGTTACCCTTCCTCCAGCCTCCTGACTGCTATTGACTATACCTCTCCTTTTGTTTTCTATACTTAACGCTTTCTGGGTATTTGCTTTTTGTTGGAGGTGTAACCTTGTATATAATTGCTTCCCATTGTGGGGGCACCTGACATCTGGGGCAAGAAAAACTGATGTAATGGTGTCGGCTGCATGCTTTATACCCCTGACTACCTGATGTCATGGAAGATGAGACAGCAACCAATGCAGGACCCAAGACTTTGCTAATCAGACCAACTGAGGGCTACTGCAAGCAGTTAACCCAAATGTAATGACTGCAACATTGAATACACTCGAACATCTACATTTATGGTAAGTGTACACAACTGTACTTTGTGCTTTCAGTTCCTCATCTGATGAGCTGTACAGTTTTAAATCATCAACAAAAAGAATATGAGAAGTATTTACACTTTGTTGCTTTCTGGGAGCCAAATTATAGCCATGACCTAATTTGTTAAGCAGACAGCTAATGGGTTAAGGGCATGGCAAAAGAACAATAGTGACAGAGAGTCACCCTCGAATATCTCCCTTTGAATTTTTATCTCTGGAATAATTTGTCCTTTATCATGGCTTAACTGCAAAGTGGTCTGCCACTGTTTCATAGTCACTGTGATGTAATTTATCAGTCTAGGATTTTTCTTCTACACTTGTAAGCACTCTTTTATCCATGAATGTGGGATACTATGAAATGCTTTTTTGTAGTCTATCCATGCCATACTTAGATTCTTCCTCTTTTTACAGTTCTCCACTATGACTTTATTTAACAACAAATGATCCTTTGTTCCATATGACTCTCTTATTACCCTTTTGTTCTATTGCCATAATTGTTTTCTTCTGAATGATTGTAAACTCTGTTGGCATCAATTCCAGTGTATAGTCTGTACGTCATTGGAAGGCAAGTTATTGGTCTATAGTTTTTAGGGTAGCTTGCAGGTTCACTCTTAAGTAGGAGCATTGTTTTTCCTGTTATTAGCCAGGCTTGTGTCTGTTCGGGTAAATAGTTCTTACTCATGGCTAAATCTTCATGCAAAGATGTTAATACTTTTAGCCAGAAGTTAGGTACTGCATCTGGGATTTTCCATTTAGAGGGGTTTCTTAATTTTGCATCAATCTCTCTGGCCATTTTTTTCTTCCCATTTCATATCCTGTACATTTGAATGTATTCTTTCTTATACTTCTATTTATCATCTTGTTATGTTCCACAGGATCTTCATACATGTATTTATTTATTCTTTTTTAGTTTATTATATGAGATAGTGCATGATAAATCCTGATCTGTTATAATACTGCATATTGCTTTTATTACGTCCGTCTTTCTGAGTATTTTTGTTGATCTGTTCCCTCTTCTATACTCTTCTAACAGTGACACTTCTTGTCTTGATTGCTTTATAGTTTTCTCTATTCAATACTTCCATGATGGCATTTCTCCCTGTTCTTTCCCTTACTACCCTGTGTTCTTGTGGTAGGATTTTATTTGTTATTAATTTGGCTGCACAGTAATGTATCCTATTTACTTCCATTATGTCGCATGAATCTCTATAGACAGTCCTAATTACTATGTTTATTTGTTTTATCAACCTTCTAACTTTTGGGGTTTTATTGACCTTCTGCAGTCTGTTTCTTCCATTGATCTTAATATATCTATCCATCACTATTAAGTCAAGCAACTCTTCTCTTAAAACATTTTCTTCTAAACTGAGGGCATATTCTTTGTTTGCTATTTCCTGTGGGCATTCTGTAGAAAGTTCCAGAGCTTCTTCCTCTGCCATATTTTCTTCAGTTTCACCCTGTTTCATCCGTTGCTCTTTCATATGGGAAATAACTGGCTTGTCATCCTCTGCATAGGTTATCTGATGATTCTATGCTACTTTTTGATAACCTTAATAGTTCTATAACTATCCTTAACCAATTGGTTGATATAATTAGAAAAACTCATAGCTGGATCTACCCATATACCCAGGTTCTTAAATGAGTCTACAGTTTCAATCAGTGTATGCTGTATTAAATACCATCATATTTTTTCCCAGCCCAAAATGGTCAATTTATTCAGTTCTTTTGGCAGATGGTGCCTTATTTGTAACACATGTAATCAGTTTACGTAGGCTTAGTACAGAGGCTCTGTGACACCCTGACTGTAACCAAAAATTTCACCTGTCCAGTTGCTCTGAGATACTTGCCATGCCTACCTGTAAGCCATGCAGCTATCCATCTTATCCATATTACATCACATCAATACCTAGTTGTACTAATTTTGATGAGTTTTTTTGTGTATGACCCTGTCAAATCAGTCTGACAATAAACTTATGCAATATTATCTTCCATTATTTTTTTCCAAAAATGAAAGTGTACTAAGGGTCTATATGAGCTCTGGGTTTGTCCTCTCCCATTTGTTGGTATGGCAAGTATCATGCAGCAACTGGACAGGTGAAATTCTTGGTTACAGTCAGGGTGTCCACAGAGCTCTGTACTAAGCCCTTACTTGTTTAGATTGCATCTTTCAGACCTAACATTTTCATCTGAGTTGTTCAGCAGTCTATATGCAGATGACCTGAAATTGGGTAAACTGATTACATGTGTTACAAATAAGGCACATCTGCCAAAGAACTTGAGTAAATTGACCATTTGGGCACAGGAAAATAATATGATGGTAAATACATCAAAAACTAAACATAAGAGATTTGGGAGACACAAACTTAATAACACTTCCAACCTTATAGATGTTAAATGTAGACAAAATGTGGAATACAGAAAAGTGAAAAGTAGATATTTGTAGTGCCTATATTAATACAGTCTAATAAGTCATAGTATTCTCTTGTAATTTCTAAGCATATTTTTCATTCCCACATAGGATCAGCTTCAAGCTCAGGATTTTGGGAAATTCCAGCCACTGAAGACCAAACTTCTAGAAGGCGTGGATGATATGCTTGCAAATGACATTTCCCAACTTATGGATCTAGTGAGACAAGAGGAAGTACAGAAACCTATTCGTATAGTGAAGGGTGGTGCTTTTGAAGGCACACAGAATGGCCCCTTTGGACATGGCTATGGTGAAGGAGCAGGAGAAGGCATTGATGATGTTGAATGGGTTGTAGGCAAAGACAAACCAATGTATGATGAGATCTTTTATACTTTGTCACCAGTCAATGGCAAAATAACAGGAGCAAATGCAAAGAAGGAAATGCTAAAGTCCAAGCTGCCCAACACTGTGCTTGGAAAGATCTGGAAATTGGCGGACATTGATAAGGATGGAATGCTTGATGAAGAGGAATTTTCATTAGCAAACCATCTTATAAGAGTAAAGCTAGAAGGTCATGAATTACCTGGTGAACTTCCATCTCATCTTGTGCCCCCAAGCAAGAGGAAAATACCAGAATAATGCAGCAGGTCTGAAAGAGGCAAATGTGTGCTTCTTTGAAGAACTGCCAGAACATAATTTCTTGGTATTAAAGATAAATTCTGTAATTTATGAAGAGATAAAAGAAAGGACAGTCTTAACCTCTTGCTGAGTATCCTTATATGTATCATCATATATATAATTTCTAAGGGCAAAAGTCTAAGGAAACAAAAGCAAAGACAACTACTAAAGAAAACAAAAGCAACAACTACTAAAAAAATAAATTTGTGAATTTCCTTCACATGTAAAGATTATGTTTAACTGGCGTCACTCTCAGATGTCTAGACTAACTTTATTAAAACCTCTTTCTCATACTTTGAATAATTTTTTTGTTTCTAATTTTGCAAACTGCTGCCATTTGTTTGTATAATTTATGTTTCTCTTTACTATATATTCAATAGCTTGGTAACAGGAAAGTGCCATAATCTTGTCACCCTTCTCAGATTAAACCTGCAGTGGTATGATTGAATGCAGACAACAAACTTGGCCTCGTTAGCAGCAGGATAAGAATATTTTAATTTTATGAAAACTGACAAGTTCCATATCCATTTCACAAGTCCTAAGATGTAAAATTGTTATAAATATAAATAAATATATATATGTATATAAAATATCAAAATATATATATGTATTCTGCAGTACAAAAGTTTCATGAAAAAAAAATTGCTGAAATATAAAGCTGAAGCTATAAAACTCATGGTGAGAAAATCACTTCATTATTAATAAAATAAATGTGTTGGCAGAAGTGTTTTTTATGGTAATGGTTCGTATGTATTGCATTTCAGTAACAGTGTTTTCACACATGCACTTATGCATTTAGTTTAATTTGTTCTCATGAAAATTATTGCTTTTTGCGTTATTATTAAGAAGTTATCCACAGAAAACAAGACTCTGAAACTAGGATTCAGAAAGGTTACCATCAGAGGTAAGTCCTTTTTGCCACTGGCAGTAACAATTTCCAATTCAGAAACAGACCCACCATAGTCTTTTACCTCAAAGAGAAGCAACACAGTGATAGGCTGTCTCAATAGCTTAACGCATATGCTAATGACACATTCTACGGGAGAAGCATATGCTAATTAGCCATGTGCTCACCATTGGAAATATCTGCAGTAGGGCATTTATGCAGCTGAAGGATTCAGTCACTTAACTGCATAAGTGAGATTGGCCTACCATATTAACTAACTCAGCCAAATGTTCACATTCATCCACTGCTGTCAGCGGGTGAAGTCATAGTAGAGGTAACCTCTGGGGAGTTTAACGGACAGATAGTGGTGGAGGGTGTCTGCATGTGTATAGATGCATGTGAGAGTATATGCAGAAGAATGAGTTGTCTCAGGTCAATTTGTGTGTGTGTGTGTGTGTGTGTGTGTGTGTGTGTGTGTGTGTGTGTGTGTGTTTGTGTGTGTGTTTCTGTGTCTGTGTGTTTATGAATGTGCATATGTTTATGTGTGAAGAGTGAGTGGGCATGCCTGTAATGTGATGCACAGCCATCAGAGGTGTCTGCTGCAGGAAAGTGGTGTTGCAATTAGTGACAATTCAGATACATGGCATTTAGCCAATAATGAAGTCTTTTGTCATTGCAACTAACATATCTCCAAATTACATTTTCCATGATCAGGGAAACATTCCCTTTTGGCCACACCTCTTAGGTCCCTTAATAGTTTTAATTCTGAATTCCAGGGAGTCAGTCAAGAAATTAAATTACATTGTTGCATGATTTCCAATCAGATGTTTGTTTACTTTTACATCTGCACCAATCTTTCAAGAGTGTGCCTGTGTGTGTGTGTATGGTATATTTAATGAATAAGTCATGAACTGGTGTGGATAACAAACAGTTTACCTGTAGCTGGTGTGGTCTGGTCAGGAGGCTTGCTCTCATGACCACAAATTAGAGATGGATAAATTATATATTTCCCACTCCCAGTCATAATTTACTGGTATTATGTAATGACATAATTCAAAAAATAAATTGCTTAACCATTTTTAAATAATTGCTAAAAGATCAGCCAGGTCTCAACACAAAAAACATTTATTTAATAAAAGTTAAACTCCTTTGTCCAAAATTGTAACTTTTGTCCAAAATTGTAAATGGACGTCATCAGAAATAACAAGTAACACCCGTTCAAATACATAAATACCATCCAAAAACAGTCACGTCCAGCTCCGCAATAGTCATATGACCTAAAAAACATCATTAATAATAAACAAAACTTCATCTATTTCAAAACGTATAAAATATACAGCATAAAAACATCATATATAAAATCTTTAATCATACATTCATTTCAACCATTGTTAGAGTTTTGCCATCCTTAGTATGAGAACACAAAATAGATGTTCAATTAAACCAGGGGCTATCGATGCATTAAGTCTAAATTGCCAGAGCAATTCCATGAATTCCAGTAAAGCCCCCAATAGCATCCTTTCTCATTTTCTACAACTACTAAAACAAAGAATAAAAACTTTTTGAAATCCACACAAGCCACTGAATATTTATAAAGAGCATGATTCATGTCCTAGTTTTTACTATTATAGCAGTATTCATAGATTTGATGATACAAGGCTTTTTCTGTCTTCAGTACATAACAGTCACATGAAAGACATTGAGCTAAATATACCAAACCTTTTGGTATTGCAGTCATATTTAGATGGACAGCCAACAACAACCATAGGATCATAGGAGGTTACTAGGCTAATGGCCCCAGGGCCCTTACAAGCCTAACCAAGTTCAACCTGTGTTACTAAGGATGTCTGCTTCAATCAGACACCAAAATCAGCACCTATTGCCCCTGTCCAAGAGGGACACAGATGGAATCCCTGAGGGGAATTTCTGGTTACCCATACAATTGTCCAAATTACGCTTAAATAGGGCCAACAAGGGGCTTTGTTTAACATGAATATAAAGCTTGATGTTCTTCGTATTTCACTGTTGCAGTCCTAACATATGGGGTTATCCAGCTCCCGGTAGCCCTTAGTCGGCCCGAATACCAGAGTCCTCGCTATATGACGTCGGCTACCGCCGGTTGTAAAACTGATGTCAGAATGTCAGGTATAAAGGGAGGCAGCCAACGCCATTTCCTCAGTTTTTCTTGCCACGGAGCCCGAAGCAGATACAATTCACACTAGTGCCGGTCGGCAGTTTATTTTTTATTGCTTTCTGACTACCAAGTTGAAGACGCCTTCAGATAAGTACCCCTTTGGGGATCCTCTTTTCTTGCTTTAATGAATGTCAGATAAAGTTAATAACTGTCTTGCATGTGAAAAACAGATTCTGCACCGTGATTTTTATTCCTATTGTATAGCTTGTTTGGGCCTTGAGCACAACGTCCCTAACTGCAATCTCTGTACTTCCTTTAACCTGCGTACCATACGCTGTAGAGCTAAGATTTTGTATAAGCATTTCGGAGTCTGGCCTAAGTTCATCGGTATGGCATCTTCTGGTCTCCCGATGTCAGATATATGTAGGAGAAGCAAATACAAGGACCATGACAGGCCTAGGGTTAAATCTGCTGATGACGCACCAGTGGAATTGGTTGTCAACACAGCAGTAGTCAGTGAGGAGCTTTCGCAGCCCCTGCAATCTGCAGATTTTCAGCCACAGGCCTCTGCCAAGACCTTTACGGAGTCCTCCATGCTGCAGGCTGCTATTTCCTTTTCAGACCCTCCACCTGTCACACCATTAGATGGGTCCAGAGCTGCTATGCAGGCACCGGCTTCTGACACCTCTTCTTTCTGCCATGAGACCAGAGTCAGACCGACTACTTTAGTTCAGGCTTCTGCAGTTGCTAGGCCTCCCGAGTCCCTCCAGATTGCTAGCAAACCTTACAGCCGCAAACTTACTCACAAGCAGGAGTCGGCCTTCCCTCCTGTGCCTCAGTCCCAGTTGGTAATGATGGCTGCTGATCATCTTTCCCTGATTAGGGGCTCTCATCTGCCCCCCCTTCCAAGAGGGCTAGGGAATTGTCTCCTGATGTTTTGTCTGTCTCTGATTCTGAGGTTTCCAGTATTTCTGCTGGTAAAAAAGGAAATTCTCAATTTTTTTCTGGCTTTGAGGATTCTGATGCTGAGGACTCTATCCCTTCTGCCTCCCCTCCAAAAGATTTTTCCTTTGGGGATACTTTGAATAATCTTAGGGAGCACTTTAAATGGGAATGTCAGGATTTTCCTCAGTCTAAGAAAAGGATCGGGGAATTTTTGGATTTGCCACAGCATAAGCCTCTGGCTATACCTCCAGTTTTGGAAGTTGTGGATGATGTTTTCATGGAAAATTCTTTAACTCCTAATTCTGTTCCTCCTGCCCCCAGAAAACTGATAGGTATTACAGGGTTCCTGATTCTCATCAATTCCTTATTAAAAACCCTACTGCTGATCCTGAAATTATTTCTCAAGGCCCCAAGGGTGTTAAGGCTACTATTGCTAAAAACCCTGTGCCTTCTGATAAGGAGTCTAGGGCCTTGGACAGGTGGGGTAAAAAGGTCTATACCTCTGCAACTCCTGCCATTAGATCTGTGAATTGCCTTTTTCACATGCTTAAGTATCAGCAGCATACTTTGGGGGCTATTAAGGCTAAACTTGGGGATATTCCTTCTGTTAGGAAAATGTATAACTGCAATGCAATATGTAGGCTTAGTGTATTAAAATGTACAACTGCAATATGCAGGTTTAGTGTATTAAGGGTTAAAAGGAGTTACTACATTTATTCTGCTTATTCTGTGTGAAAATATGCAGCTGCTAGAAGCTCTGAAAAGAGAACAATGGATGCCTGTAAATCCACCATGGTCAGCAGAAAGTGTATTGAGGCCAGGACTGTACCTTGAATGTATCATATCAGAACTAGAGAAAGAACTGAGAGAAACTAAGGGAAGCTGAAACAAACTCAAGGCCAGGTTGTTTTTCTCAAAAAACATGTTTTTGCAAGACAGCAATTATTTGACCATGTCAGCAGCAAATCTAATAATAACATCTTTCTGTGAACTTATAGAAAACTGTATAAAAACTTTAGGTTGAACTATGGAAAATCAGACAAACCTTGTACCTACATGCTTTGTCTCCTTGCTGCAAGTAATAAAGGGTGCCTTGCTTGAACCTAACATGATTTGATCTTTGTATTTTCCTTTACAGATTGGTCCTTTGGACCAGAATCCCTCTCTTCACCTCGGATCAGACGGCCAGGTGGCTGAAACTGTATGGGGAAGAAACCAAATCAGTTCTTCTTATATGTAAAGTCCTCCGACTGAATTGTCATCAAAAGAGGCCAGCCACTTTCTGATCTGTGACTGAAGGACGGGTTTTCCGTGAATCAGTGATCAATCACGTGGGCTCAGGTAAGGTGAATCTACTTTTTTCCTGTTTTAGGATCAGGGACTAGATGTGTATTGTTTTTTGTCAGATTGTATTTTTCGTACAGTCAGGGATAAGAAATGTACTGTCTTGTCATAGATCAGGAGAAACAGAATAAGTATACTTTAGGAAGTGATTCTGAAGAGACTATAACAAAATCCGTGGTACACGTTAAAACTAGAGAATCAAGGTGAAGTTACGTAACAATCAAAAGTAAGGGAAAATGGGTAATAACTGTGCAAAAATACCCCGAGATCCACCGTTAACAGAAGATGCAAAATATATGCAGTCACAGCACGCAGACAATGTCAGATACTTTTCAAAATGGGTTATTAAATATGAATTTGACGGAAAATTGGAAAAATCCTCACTCATCAAACTTATTAAACAACTTAAAACTGATTCTAAAGGTCAGGTGAAAAAGCAACGACAGTTAGGAATTCTCCAGGCACACAGGTGGCTGGAGGAAGTAAACCATAGGGACCAAAAGAACAAGGATTCAAAAACAATGTTTTTAGATAGGGGGGATAACAACCTAGTAATAGCAACAGCACCTCCGTCTCCCCCTCCCTTACCAGAATATGGAGCGAGTAGACAGGTAGATCCACCTCCGCTATATCCTGTGGTCACTGAGGATAGGGACGCTATAAAACTAGCTAAAATAAGGGATCCCATTGAAACTAGGTCCCGAACAAAAGCAGGTAATCGAGAGTCATGGCAGAAATTTAAAGACACACAACCTGTGGGAGAAGAAGAAGAGGAAATATGTCCACTCATAGAAGTACTGAACCTTCAGGCTGGGCAGGATAATCAGGATCCAACCATCTTATTTTACAGACCCTGGACTCCGGAAGATATCCGGAAAGCTACAGAAGGGATTCCCCATCCGAAAATTAATTTTAGAAAATTCTCAGACGATTTATAAGGAATGAGGCTAAGTTATCATTTAAATGGGAAAGAAATAGGGTAGTTCGACAAATTGTAGGGCTAGACTGGTGCATGATTTGTGGCAATTGGAATCCTCATGATGCTGAACAAAAACCCCTTCCTCATAGCAGTGCAGATTTAGACGCTAGAGTAAAAGGACTTACAGACTGCATCTCTGAAAAATGGAAACCTAGGGCAGACTGGACGTGCATTAATCAATGCATCCAACAGGAGGGTGAGACAGCTGACCAATATTTCGCTAGGCTGCTGGAATGTTTTAATAGCCACTGTGGGATGCAGATCCCCGAAGACCAAAAACAAGATTCCCCATATAAACAGCAGTTGAAAAATGCATTTTTGAAAGGCAGTAGTGCACCTATAAGCAGTTTCATTACAAAACATATGGTTGATCATTGAACTGGCAGGCTACATTCACTACTCGAATATGCTAGGCATGCTGAAAGGCATTTCAATAACAAAAAGAAAAAGAAGGCTCAAGAATTTTCTGTAGAGGATGGAGCAGAAGTTTAAGTAGTACACTCTGGAAAGAAGGGCAGGAAAAATGCACAGGGAGGTAGGCAGTCTGATCAACGATCAGAAGACTTTGAAGGACGCAAGAAAAGGGGTGAATGTTTCAAATGTGGTAAAAAGGGACATTTGGCAAGGGATTGCAAGAAAAATAAGAAAGCAACTACGGAAGACAAGGAAGGTGAAGACTGACTATATGATAGTCAGGAATCATTAGAAGGAGCTAGTGCAGAAAGGACAAATGAGAATGTGAAAAGGGAAATAGAGGAAGTACAGGGAATTGATGATGGTGAAGTAGAAGATGAAGTACTAGACTTGGCTTTATTGAGCTTGGAGCTCTACTTAGCAGATACTAAACCAGAAGTTATACTTTCGGTGGAAGGCAGGGAAGTCAAATTTTTGTGCTACTCAGGGGCATCACGAACCCTGGTACACCCCTCCAAATTGCCAGAAAACTCAGAATCATTCGACTACATATTAGTCAAAGCAGCTAATGGGCAGCTATATCGGGAGCACCTCTCCCGAAATATTACAATAACTGATCCTGTTTCGGGATTGACACAGAAAAGTAAGATTGTAGTTTCTGCAAAGTGCCCAGTGAATCTCTTGGGCAGGGATCTCATGCAGTTATTTGGTATATCAGTAGTCCCAACCATGCAGAGAATGGAAGCACAGCGACAAACTGACACCTTTACGGTGCAGTCGGGGGGAGAAATATTTTATTGGTATAGTCAGGACTTGGTCACAACTGGTCCGGGGACTGTGACCAAGGAACTGATGAACGTAGCTATCAGTAAGTTTCCCTCCCTCGACATTGATAAACAACACCTGTTACATTGTACCCTATATTTTTGTAATACACCAGGACCCGATAAGGAATATGAAGAAAAATTATTTAAGAATCATACAAATAGATTGGTACTGCGTAACCTGTACTGGGACACAGAAGGGAATAGTGTAGTCAGCTGTTCGCTGCCTCAGGAATTTTTAACACTTTATAAATCTAATCGATTACCACATGTTAGCCTGACCAAGAATAAAAATATACAGTGGGCAGACCTAGGAGAGAAAGCCACAAAATGGGAGAAACAAACAGAACTGGAGCTATCAGGACAGGGAATACAAGTACAAAAATTGAATTGGGTGACACAGACCAACCCAGCTGTGCACCTGCATTCTCTCGAAGACAGCTGATGGACACTGCTACTGAAGGAGGAAGAAAACACCTTGCGAGATGTACCAGAGACACTCTGGTCAACAGGGAAATCAGATGTAGGACTTATCCGTACGACAGGGCCAGTTAATATCACACCGAAATCAGCACTTAGACCACAGAAAAGACAATACCCTTTAAGGAAAGATGCAGAGGCAGGGATAAAACCTATCACAGCAGCATTACTTAAGGGAGGGGTACTAGTGGAATCTCCCGATTTTCCATGTAATACACCTTTATTTCCAGTTAAAAAAGCCAATGGAGAATGGCGTATGGTCCAGGATTTGCAAGCTGTGAATGACGCAGTAATACCAAGGGCACCCATAGTGCCAGATCCATGCACTCTGTTAAATGACTTAAAACCTCAACAAAAGTATTTCTCTGTGGTGGATATTAGTAACGCATTATTTTCAATACTGATACACCCAGATAGCCAGTATTGGTTTGCATTCACATTTCAGGGAAAAAGATACACATATACGCGACTACCACAGGGATATTGTGAGAGCCCTATGATATTCTCACAGGAAATGTCAAGTAACTTGGCAAGGTTTAATACACCAAAGGGTAGTCAGATTTTACTTTATGTTGATGACATTTTGTTAGCGGCCCCCACCCTGCAGGATTGTAGGGAAGATACAGTAGCACTTCTATGATTTTTAGCTGCTGAGGGACATAAAGTAAACAAAGACAAACTGCAGCTCTGGAAAAAACAGGTGAAGTACTTAGGATATGCGATATCCAAGGAAGGTAGAACATTAGATGAGGACAGAAAAGTGGCAATCTTGCAGGCACCAACGCCTACCACCAAGAAGGAAATGATGTCCTTCTTGGGAACGACTAATTTTTGTCGAAGCTGGATTCCAAACTATGCCTTGGAATCTGCACCCTTAACTGACCTTATATATAAGACACCCATGGCAGCGCAAGATTTGTTACAATGGACATCAGAAGCAGAATTTTGTAAACTGAAGCAATTAATAGTATCCTCTCTAGTTCTGGGATTACCAAATTATCATAAACATTTTTTCCAGACTGTGGATTGCAAGCAGGGTTATATGACATCAGTACTAACACAACAACATGGGGATAAACAACATGGGGATTGCTTACTATTCTTTACAGCTGGACCCAGTGGCACGGTCACTACCTCACTGTGTCCAAGGCAGTTGTTGCAGCTGCAGTGGCGGTGCAGGCATCAGCTTCAGTAGTTTTGTTCCACCCCCTCACTTTGAGGGTACCCCATGCAGTCGCAATTATCTTGTTGCAAGAAAAGGTGGCATTTCTTTCCCCTGCTAGGCATCTCTCCTGCATGACTATATTATTGAGACAACCTCATATGACAATTGAACGATGCACGACTTTGAACCCTTCTACTCTGCTACCAACCCCTGCAGACGGCACACCGCACCGCTGCCTGCAGGTAAGTGAGCAAAAGGCACTACCTAGAAAATACCTCACAGATATCCCCTTGGATAATGCTGAGGTGACATACTACGTGGATGGCTCGTGCAAAAGGGGCCCTGCAGGACAGAACCTAGTAGGATATGCAGTAGTCTTTGATACTGAAGTTATAGAAGTGAAATGTTTACTGCACCATTTATCTGCAGAGGCAGCAGAATTGATTGCCCTAACACGGGCATGTACTTTAGCAAAGGGTAAATGTGTAAACATTTTTACTGATAGCCAGTATGCTTTCTCAACTGTACATGTGTTTGCACAACAGTGGAAAAACCAGGGAATGATAACATCTACTGGCAAACCTATAAATCACGCGCAGTTTATTTTATATCTTTTAGAATCTATTCAGTTACCTCAGAAGGTGGCCATTTGCAAATGTGCAGCTTACACCAAGCAACAAGATAGGATTTCAAAAGGTAATGCAAGAGCTGATACAGCTGCAAAACAAGCAGCTACAGAGGTATTTCTTTTAAATGAGGAATTACAACCCTCTGAAATTTTGAATCTGGATACGTTAAAAACAATGCAGACACTTACTACGCAAGCTGAAAATCAGCAATGGATAAAACGAGGAGCAGTCCTTGAAAATTGGCTATACATCTCTAAGGAAGGGAAACCAATACTACCCTCTAATTTGTTCCGCTGTGCGGCATTGTTGAGCCATGAGCAATGCCATGTCTCAACAGGGGGGATGATACAGCTTGTGAACCAAGTGTTCACAATGTACGGATTTACAAACTATTCTAAAAAATTTTGTTTAATGTGTCAGATTTGTAACAAACACCATGCACAGGGGGCGATAAAGCCCAAGCAAGGGAGTTTTCCCACACCACCATATCCATTTCACACTATCTGTATGGATTTCATAGAATTGAACAAATGTGAGAATAAGAAGTATTGCTTTGTCATTATAGATATGTTTTCCAGATGGGTGGAAGCCTTTCCAACCAAAAACCCAGATGCAGCTACAGTGGCAAAAGTACTTGTCAAGGAAATTATTCCTAGGTTCAGCATTCCGGAGAGAATCTATAGTGACAATGGTACGCACTTTGTAAATCAAACCATACAGCAGCTGAGTAAGTTTTTTGGTATTTCTTTAAAAAATCATTGTGCATATCATCCACAGTCTGCAGGGCTGGTTGAAAGACATAATGGTATACTGAAAAGCAAACTGAGGAAATTGATAGCTGAGACAGGGAAAGCCTGGCTGTACTGTTTACCCCTGGCACTGTTGAACATGAGAACCGTCCCTACAGCAAAAGGACTGACTCCTTTTGAGAAGCTGTATGGAAGGGCTTATTACACAGCCCAGTGGAAACCTCTCATGTCATCAGATCAGGAAGCTGATTTTACGTTAGCAGAATATATGAAAAAGTTGTTGAGTTCTAAACATCTGTTGCAGTTTAATTCTGTTTCAGATCAAAAACAAACTGAAACATCGGAAGTGGCAGTGACGCCAGGAGACTGGGTGTGGATTAAAATTGTGAAGCGAAAGAACTGGACATTGCCAAAGTGGGAAGGTCCTTACCAGGTGCTTCTTTCAACACCTACTGCAGTCAAAATAGCAGAGCGAGCTTCATGGATACATCTGATGCACTGCAAGTTGGTGAAGAACTTCAAGATGGACAAAGACCTTACCTCTCCATTGGGACCCTAAGCACAAAAGTCTGGCTACAAAGGGGGGGTCAGATCAATAGGAACTGATCCGTCTCAAACCAAGTGAAGCAATCATTGGTGCTGGGGTCCTATAGGGCAGAGAGTAAGATCACATGTCCTGGGCGAAGATAACAGAAGCAAGAAAGATCCAAATGCAGCTGTTTGGAAGAGCCAGAGAAAACAGGAATGTAGAACAACCATTTCTGCAGAAATATTGCATGACCATCCTGTTGACTGTATTAGTAATGATAATCTTTTTATTGTGCCCATTTCTCTTCTCAGCCGCACAAGTAGAATGAAGTAAATGTGCAAAGTGCCACCTAAATTTCAATACTTATCAGGCTATTAAGCATGCTTATGCAGACACCCTCAATATCTCCAATTGCTGGTCTGTGCAGCTATTCCTACTGCACATGGAGGAATACCCTTAATAGAGATTCCCTTAAATATGAATCAAACCTGGCAAGCACTACTGAAGGATGCAGTGAATGTGACATCGATTAAAAGAGTGACCCTATTTTTACCCAAGGCAAAAAGAGGAACAGTATGCTTTCAAAACTATGGAAAAACAGAAGTTGGAAATAGCACCTGTAATATGACAGTGATACATCACTGTACCAGGAATTTCTGCACCACGGCAAATGAAGGCCAGCAATTACAGGTTGACAATAGCAATGACTTTACTGAAAGGAAGAAAATGGTTGATGAAAATCAAATCGTGTATAGTAAAATGTTCTGGGCTATGACCCAACAAAAGCCTGGTAACTATAAAATCGGCAACATTTCAGTTGCAATTCCTGACTGCTACTTTGTGTGTGGTGATAGAGCATATAAATGGCTACCAGGCAACTGGTCTGGAAGCTGTTTTCTGATGTATCTGATTCCAGCAATACAACATGTATCGACACTACCCCAGGGGAAAATTCAAAATGTTTGAGAAATCAAGAAACCCGCTAATCCGGTGGGACAAGTTGATGCATCCTGGATATATCACCATGATCTAGCCCATGTGAGTGACAAAGGACTGTCGCACATGGATCTGGGCGATGACATCATATCTTGGGCGGGCATAATACCAGCATACGGAGCAGTGAAATCGATCTGGGAGCTGAGAAAACTATCCAAACTTCTTGAGACAATGAGTAATGTGACTTTTTCTGCCCTAGAATTGGTGACTGATGAACTCACAGCCATGAGGACAGTGGTGCTTCAAAATCACATGGCTCTCGACTTCACCCTAGCGGTGAAAGGAGGGTTATGCACTTTAATCCAGGAGGAGTGCTGTTCATTTATTCCTGACAACAAACATGAAATAGACAGCCATCTCAAAATAATTCAGCAAGTGTCGGCCATGACCAAACCAGGACCGAATCCATTAACAGACTTTTTCCAAAAATGGTTCGGGGGTTGGGGCAGCATCTTGATGAACATTCTGATTGCCATCTGTGTAGGGGCAGCCTTACTGATGGTGTGTGGATGCTGCTGCATCCCCTGTATAAAAGGATTAGTTGAAAATTTCATAGACACTTCAATTTCAAAGACTTTATATCAGAATGTTGAGTTAGAGGTACTGATTAAAAGCTGAATAAATACTTTCACAAGCTTAAAGTGAATGACTCTCTAACTGCAAATCCTGAGTGGGAAATGGTTAAGGGAAGAAAAACTGTTTATGCTTGTTTTGAAAGTCAAATAAAGTATTAAAAGGGGGGAAATGTTAGGAAAATGTATAACTGCAATGCAATATGTAGGCTTAATGTATTAAAATGTACAACTGCAATATGCAGGTTTAGTGTATTAAGGGTTAAAAGGAGTTAATACATTTATTCTGCTTATTCTGTGTGAAAATATGCAGCTGCTAGAAGCTCTGAAAAGAGAACAATGGATGCCTGTAAATCCACCATCGTCAGCAGAAAGTGTATTGAGGCCAGGACTGTACCTTGAATGTATCATATCAAAACTAGAGAAAGAATTGTGAGAAACTAAGGGAAGCTGAAACAAACTCAAGGCCAGGTTGTTTTTCTCAAAAAACATGTTTTTGCAAGACAGCAATTATTTGACCATGTCAGCAGTAAATCTAATAATAACATCTTTCTGTGAACTTGTAGAAAACTGTATAAAAACTGTAGGCTGAACTACAGAAAATCAGACAAACCTTGTACCTACATGCTTTGTCTCCTTGCTGCAAGTAATAAAGGGTGCCTTGCTTGAACCTAACGTGCATTGATCTTTGTGTTTTCCTTTACACCTTCCATGTCTGAAAACAAAGATTTACAAGACTTACTGAATTCTGTCACTTTAGTTAATAAACATTCACTTCATTGTGGTTTTGACACTTTGGAAGCTTTCTGCAGAGCAGCAGCCACTGGTTCCGTTATTAGAAGGGCATGCTTTACTCAGGGAGCAGCGTCTTTCTCAACCTATTAAATCTAAATTTCTGGATGTTTCTTTGCACAAAGACAATCTTTTTGGTAATAAGGCGGAGGAGGAACTGAAGAAGTTGGGGATAAGGTGAAATCTATGCAAGCTGTAAAAGATTTCCTTCAGGTTCAGCCTCCTCAGTTCAGTAGGCATTATCCTTCCAAAAATTGGTCTTTTCCTGATCCTGGCAAGCAGGGTCACTCTAGGCCTAGGGGTTTCAGATCTTCCAGAGGGCAGGCTTCTGCCCCTCAAAGGGCTAAACAATGGCATTCTTCTTCTGCTAAATCGGGGAGTCCTAAGCCAGCTTCCCAAAGCAAGCATTCTCAAATGACTCCAGCCTTCTTGTGCCTACCTCTGCAGGCCCTGGTTTTCCTTTGGGGGGAAGGCTAGCCAGGTTTGCAGAGGTATGGTCCACCATCACAGATGACAAATGGGTGCTCAGTATAGTAAACCAAGGTTACAAATTTTATTTTCACACCTTCCTTGTTCTACAAGAGTACCCAGACATACCCAGAACTCTCAGGGCAGAGGAAGAAAATCAAATTTCTTCTCTGCTGACTATGGGGTCTATAGAGCCAGTTCCTGCAAATCAATCAGGCCTAGGTTTTTATTCAAGACTTTTCCTGGTACCCAAAAAAGGGGGCACCTGGCTCTTTATTCCGGATCTGTCTATTCTAAACACTTTTCTGGTGATTCCCAAATTCAAGATGCTCACTTTTCAACAGTTACTACCCATGCTGGGCAAGGATTCATGGCTGGTAACTTTGGATCTCAAGGAGGCTTATCTGCACATCCCAATAAGGGAAAGTTGCAGGCAGTTTCTTCATTTCAGGGCTGGGGAACAATGCTTCCAATTCTCTGCACTGCCCTTTGGCTTATCTACTGCTCCGAGAGTTTTTATGAAGTACCTGGCTCCAGCCATTGCTTTTCTCAGGCAGAGAAACATTCAAATTTATCCTTACCTGGATGACTGTCTCATTCAAGCAAACTCCCCAGAACAACTAGAAAAGGATTTGGACTTCGTGAAGAACATTCTCACCTCTTTGAGTTACACTCTCAACAAAAAGAAGTCAAAGTTGGTTCCTACAAGGGAGATTGTTTTCCTGGGAGCGAGCCTGAATACAGCCACCCAGATGGTATTCCTCCCTCAAGAGAAGCAAGAAGATCTTTCGGCTCACTTCATGAACTTGGCAATCATGACCCAGTTCTCTGCAAGGCAATTCCTGCAAGCAGTGGGGTTCATGTCTTCATGTATTCTGATGATCCCAAATGCAAGGCTGCATATGAGAAAACTTTAATGGTACCTCAAGAATATTTGGTGTCAACACACAGAGGACTTAGACTTGACTCTTCCCCTAATTCCCTGTCTGCAAATGGAGTTCCGCTGGTGGGCGACGGCCTGCTCTCAGAACAAGGGTCTGCCTTTCTGCCCACCACCTGCCAGCCAGACTCTCACCACAGACACCTCAGATTTTGCATGAGGGGCTCATCTGGAAGGCAAGGGCATACAGGGGACTTGGAGCACCCAGCAGATTCATCTGCACATAAACTTAAAAGAATTGATGGCAGTGCAGCATGTCTTGCTGGCTTTCAATGACCTACTCTACCCTGGGACTCTGCTGATCAAGACAGACAATACTACAGTCATGTGGTACATCAACAAGCAGGGGGGACTCGCTCTTACCTCTTGTGCAGACAAAGCATGAGATTATGGTCCATAGCAGCTTCCATGGGCATACATCTAATAGCCCAGTATCTTCCAGGGAGGCTAAACACCTTGATGGATCATTTGAGCAGGCATGCTGTGGATCCTCATGAGTGGCAGCTGAACAAGGTCATTTTCCATCGCATCACTCAGCATTGGGGCATTCTACAAGTGGATTTTTTTCTCCTCTCACACCAGTCATCTCCTTCCAACCTTCTGCACAAGGGAGTTTCACAACAAAGCCTGGAGGGTGGACGCCTTGTCCTTCCCATGGACACAACTCTCAATTTATGCATTCCCTCTTCTGCATCTTCTTCCCAGAATTCTGCTAAAGATAAGGGATGAAAAACCAAAGTTTATTCTTATAGCACCAGATTGGCCCAGGCAGCATTGGTATCCCCTTCTTTGCAGCCTTTCCCAGGCTCAGCCTTGGCATCTTCCCCTGGTACCAGATCTGTTGGTTCAGGAAGGGGGAAAGCTTCTTCATCCTCATCTTCAAACTCTGCATTTAACTGCCTGGCTAATAGTTTAAATCTTTCCCAACAGGTGGTTGAAGGTCTTCATGAGGCCAGGAGGCCTGGCACCAGAAAATCCTATATAGATAAATGGAAGAGATTTTGCTCTTGGATGCAGGCTAAAGGAGAAGACTCTTCTAATCCTTCTCTTTCCCTCAGTCTTGATTACCAAGCAGGCTTGCTTAATGGTGGACTTTCCTTTTCCACAATCAAAATTCATGCTTCAGCAATTTCTGTTCATTGTTCTTTTGAGCGACCCATTTTTTCTCACTCCTTGATGAAGCAGATGTTCTTCATGTTTCACTGTTGCAGTCATTACATTTGGGAAATCTGCTGGCAGGTTGCCCTCAGTCGGCCTGATTAACAAAGTCTTGGGTCCTACGTCATTTGCTGCCCCTTCTTCCATGACATCAGGTCATCAGGGGTATAAAACATGCAGCCGATGCCATTTTCATCAATCTTCCTTGCCACACGGTGCCCGAAGCAGAAGCAGTTTGCAAGTGCCGGTTGGCCGACTCCTGAAATTTTCATTTTCGAGTTTCAGAACCGAATTCTTCAACTTAAAGCTACGTACCCAGTTGGGGAAACTTTTTCTTGTCCTTACCGATGTCAGTAAAAGTTAATAATTGTATTACTTGTGGGAAGCAAATACCTCATAAGGATTTTCATTTGTACTTTATTCCTTGCCTAGGCCCTGACCACAATGTGCGCTGCTGTCAGTTTTGTGCTAAATTTAATCAACGCACTATTAAGCGTCGGTACATTTTTGCATCAAAATATTTTGGCTCAAGATTTAACTATCCAGAAATGTCATCGGTTAGCAATCCAACTACCGGAATACCTAAAAAACGCAAAGAAAAAGACAGAGACAGGACGTTGAGGTCCAAAACCGATGACGAAGTTTCTCCTAAGCCAGTCGCCGGTTCGCCAGTACTCAGTGAAGCACTTTTGCAGCCCCTGATACCCACTACTTTTGATTTGCAGGCCTCTACTGAGACCCATTTGAAGTCCGGTATGCTGCGAGACACTTTAAGTATTGAACCTGCGGATGTCTGTACCTTAGATGGGTCTGGAGCCGGTGAGCAGGCACCAGCTTCTGTGGGTGTTTTCAGGCGTAAAGATTTGTATATTAAACCGATGCCATCTTCGCAACTAAGGCCAAAATCAACTTCTATGTCTAAAAAAATTACGCTTGGGCCACGTGCACAGGCCCCTATGCCTAAAAAACAAATGATCAAAATGGTTGAGAATTTAATTACCTTGATCAGGGGCACCCATCCCCCTCCTGCTAAGAGGCCTAGGCAAGGCACTGATTAGGAATCATCAGATCAGGTTTCTATTTCTTCTGATTCCACTTCTGAACAGGAATTACCTATTCCACCTTATGAGGACTCTGATGCAGAAGATTCCATCCCTTCTGCTTCTCCTGAGGATTTTTCTTTTGAAGAAACTTTACATACCTTAAGGGAACACTTTCACTGGGAGAGTCAGGATTTCTCAGAATCTAAGAAGAAGCTTAGGGATTTCCTTCCTCTTCCTCAGCATAGGCCTTTGGCTATACTTCCTGATCTAGACATTGTTGATGATGTTTTTTCGGAATCCAGCATGGCTCTTGATTCCCTGCCTCCAGCTCCTAGTAAGCCAGACAGACATTACAGGGTTCCTGACTCCCACAAATTCCTCTTTAAAAACCCTACTGCTGACCCTGAAACCATTTCTCAGGATCCCAAGGGGGTTAAGGCTTCTACTGCTAAAAATCTTACCCCTTCTGATAGAGACTCCAGGGCACTGGATAGATGGGGTAAGAAGGTTTACACGTCTGCAACCTTGGCAATCAGGGCTTTAAACTGTCAATTTCATATGCTTAAATATCAGCAGCATGTCATGGGCTTACTTAAACAGAAAATTATGTTGATTTCTGACTGTGTGGAAAATAAAGAGTTGCAGGATTTATTGCATTCAGCTGAACAAGTTGGAAAGCATACTTTGCAATGTGGTTTTGATTCCTTGGAGGCCTCTTGCTGGGTCGCTGTAACTGGATCTGTGATAAGAAGGTATGCTTGGCTCAAGGAGCAAAATCTGCCTGATCATTTTAAAGCAAAATTGCTGGATGCTCCTTTACAACAGGACAGTCTATTTGGTAATAAGGCAGAAGAAGTTTTGAAAAAGATGGAAGATGCTAAATTTATGCAAACTGTAAAAGATTTCCTACAAGTGCAGCCACCCAGGTTCAGTAGGCACTGGCCTACTAAGAACTGGTCCTTTCCAGTACCCACCAGAGCCACTCAGGTCAAACCCAGACAATACAAAGGCTCCAGGTTGCAGTCACAAGGAACTTATAGAACAAAACAATGGGGTGCCTCCACCTCCAAATCTGGAAGTAACAAGGCACCTTCCTACAGTAAACAGTCTCAATGACTTTACACTACAATCACCAAGCACTTATCTTTTGGCCGCCCCTTTGGGGGGAAAACTGGCACTTTATGCATGAAACTGGCAACTAATTACCCAGGACAAGTGGGTTTTAAATATAGTATCCCAGGGATACAGATTTCATTTCCACACGTTACCAATCCCAAACTGATGGCCAGATCTGCCTTCAAATCAGTGGGCAGAGGCCCAGAAACAAGTTATGTCCCTCATGAATATGGGGGCTATTCAACTAGTACCAGAAAAAGGAAAAGGGGCAAGGTTTTTATTCAAGACTTTTCCTGGTACCCAGGAAAGACAAATCATGGCGTCCAATTCTGGACTTATCCATTCTAAATATATTTCTGGACATTCCAAAATTCAAGATGCTGACTCTACAACAGTTACTGCCTATGCTAGGCAAGGATGCTTGGTTTGTAACTCTAGACTTAAAAGAGGCTTACCTGCATATCCCAATCAGGGAATCTCGAAGAAGATACCTCCACTTCAAAGCAGGCTATTTGCATTACCAGTTCTCTGCACTGCCCTTTGGCTTATCTACTGTGCCCAGGGTCTTCACAAAGTGCCTGGCACCAGTAATTGCATTTTACAGACCAAGAAACATTCAAATTTATCCTTACCTGGACAATTGTCTAATTCAGGCAGAAGACAAGGACACTCTTCTAAAACATCTGGCGTTTGTAAAAAGACTTCTAACTTGTCTAGGGTACACCATAAATGAAAAGAAATCACAACTGGTACCCTCTCAAATAATTACGTTCCTGGGTGCAAGCTTGATGCCCAGATGACTGACCTTATGCCAGAAAAACAAATTCAATTGAGGATTTACTTCAAACAGGTGGCCACAAAAACCCAGCTATCTGCAAGACAAATTCTGCAGGCCTTGGGGTTCATGGCCTCCTGCATCCTAATAATTCCATATGCAAGACTGCATATGAGGAAACTTCAATGGTACCTAAAAAGCTTATGGAGTCAACATTGTCACAGCCTGGAAACAAAGATTCCTATCATTCCTTGCCTGCAGTTAGAGTTCCTATGGTGGGCAGAAGCCTGCCACCAAAACAAGGGACTGTCATTCACTCCACCCCCTGCCGCCCAAACCCTGACTACAGATGCATCAGATTATGCTTGGGGGGGGGCACACCTGGCAGGGATATGCACTCAGGGCCAATGGAGCCTAAATCAAATGCACCTACATATCAACCAGAAAGAAATGCTAGCTGTACAGAATGCTGTGACAGCCTTCAAGGACCATCTTCAGCCAGGACAGCTACTGATAAAGACAGACAACACCACAGTCATGTGGTACATAAACAAGCAGGGGGGTACCCATTCCTATCCCCTTTGCAGACTAGCCATGGCATTGTAGAACACAGCCTTGACTTACCAAATACATCTACAAGCTCAATTCCTGCCAGGAAAGCAAATACTCTGGCAGATGCACTAAGCAGAAATCTTATGGACCCACAAAAATGGAAACTGGATCCACAAATCTTCAGCATGTTGACACACAAATGGGGGAGCCCAGACATAGATCTTTTTGCCTCACCCCAAAATTATCAGTTGTACAACTTCTGCACAAGAATTCATCACAAAAAAAGCTTGGAAAGTGGATGCTCTGTCCTTCAGCTGGAAAAATCTATCAGTCTATGCCTTTCCTCCTCTGCCTCTGCTCTCCAAGATCTTACTAAAAATCAGACAGGAAAAAACAAAAATGATACTGATTGCTCCAGACTGTCCTCACCAACACTGGTACCTGCTCCTACGCAATATGTCACACCTTCCTCCATGGTACCTGCCTCTGACACCTTACCTACTGTCTCAGCAGAACTACCAAATTCTGCGCACTCTGCTCCAAACTCTGAATCTTGCAGCATGGCTAATCAACTAATTTCACCAGTTGCATCTCTCAGCAAACCTGTGATGGATGTCATTTTGGAGGCTAGAAGGCCTAGTACTAGAAAATCTTATACGGACAAATGGAAAAGATTCTGTGCCTGGAACCAAGCACAAGGGATAAGCACAGCAATGCCCAGTATTCCTCAGATTCTGCAATATTTAACTGAGATGCTATCTTTTTCTTTTATAAAAATCCATGCCTCTGCCATTTCAGCTCATTACAACACAGAGCCTCCCCTCTTTTCTCATCCTCTGCTAAAGCAGTACCTCAGAGGGGCCAAAAATTTAAGACCTCCCAGGAGAGTACCAGCTCCTGCATGGTATCTCAATTTTATTTTGGAAAAACTCACTCTACCTCCTTCTGAGCCAGCTGCTATGGCAGATTTAAAATTTCTCTCCTGGAAAGCAGCTTTTCTTTTAGCAGTTACTTTAGCTAGAATGATTTCAGAATTTCAGGCTCTTATGGCAGTGGAGCCTTTCATTATTTTTCATCCGGACAGGGTGGCTCTCAGGACCAATCCATCATTAATGCCTAAGGTGGTATCCAGTGTGGCTCTTAATGAGACCATTCATCTGCCAACTTTCTTTCCCAATACACAGAACAAGGGTGAGCGGATTCTGCATTCATTGGATGTGCACAGACAACTTAGATTCTACTTGAATAGGACAAAACCTCTAAGAAAATCTGAGCAACTATTGGTAGCATATGCTGCAGGGGCAGAGGGAAAACCTATTTCAAAGCAGACTATTTCTAAATGGATAAGCCATTATATTCATTTCTGCTATGTGCACCATGGTAAACCTATCCCCAAGGAGATCAGATCTCATTCCACCAGGGCTGCATCTACTTCTGCAGCCTTTCTCAGAGGGGTTCCTACAAGAGACATTCTAGAAGCTGCTACCTGGAGCTCAGTTCATACGTTCACCAACCATTACTATTTACCTCTCTTCTCTAAATCCAAAGCTGGTTTTGCCACTGCTGTCCTGCAGGGCCTTATAGCTGCTCCTAATTCTGTATAAATCCATCCTCCCAACCATAGCTTTGGGAATCTACCCAAATGTAATGACTGCAACAGTGAAATACGAAGAACATAGTACAGTTGTGTACACTTACCATAAATGTAGATGTTCAAGTGTATTCACTGTTGCAGTCCTGGTTACCTGCCCTCCAGCCCCCTGTTTTTCTCTTACTATACCTCTTCTTTCTTTTAAAGCACTTAAAAGCCTTTTTGGTGTATTTGCTTTTGATTGGAGGTTTATTGTTTGTGTTCTAAATTATATATATATATATATATATATATATATATATATATATATATATATATTGCTCCCCATTTGGGGGGGGGGGGCACCTGACAGGCTGACTGATGGCAACCTACCAACAGTGAATACACTTGAACATCTACATTTATGGTAAGTGTACACAACTGTACTTTCCTGAGGAGAGCTAGCAATCTTAGACCTCCCAGAAGAGCCCCTACTCCTGCTTGGGATCTTAATTTTGTCCTGGAAAAGCTTACTCTACCTCCCTTTGAACCAGCTGCCTCTGCAGATATGAAGTTTCTCTCCTGGAAGACTGCTTTTCTTTTGGCTATTACTTCAGCCAGAAGGGTTTCGGAGCTGCAAGCCTTAATGGCAGTAGAACCTTTCATTATTTTTCATTCAGATCAGGTTTCTCTGAGAACTAATCCCTCCTTTATGCCTAAGGCAGTTTCCAGTTTAACCCTTAACTAGTCTATTCACCTGACTACCTTTTTCAACAATCCCCAGAATAAAGGGGAAAGGATTCTGCACTCTCTTGAAGTGCATAGACAGCTGAGATTTTACTTAGACATGACTAAATCCTTTCAAAAATCTGAACAGTTAGTTAGCTTTGCTCCTGGGGCTCAGGGTAAAGCTATTTTGAAACAAACCATCTCCAAATGGATTGCTCATTGTATTCACTTTTGTTACCTACTGCATGGGAAGGTTCCCCCTCAGGGTATTAGGACCCATTCTACTAGAGCAGCATCTACCTCTGCAGCTTTTCTGAGAGGAGTGCCTACTAAGGACATTCTAGAAGCAGCTACTTGGTCTTCTGTCCATACTTTCACAAAGCATTACAATCTACCCTTGTTTTCTAAATCCAGGGCTTATTTTGCCTCTGCAGTTTTGCAGGGCCTTTTTACCAACCCTTAATCTGTGATCCTTCCTCCGCCCTTTGTTTTTTTCCTGGGCTTTGGGAATCAACCCATATGTGAGGACTGCAACAGTGAAACACGAAGAACATACTACAGTTGTGTACACTTACCATAAATGCAGATGTCCGAGTGTATTCACTGTTGCATTCCTGGTTTCCCACCCTCCATTCCCCCTTTTTTCCTAAGGCACAGACTATATATTTTTATTTTTTGTATGACATGTTTCCAGGGTGTTCCCTTCCTGAGTTAGTCTTCTTTTGGGGGCTCCTGACAGTTAAGGCAAGAAAAACTGAGGAAATGGAGTTGGCTGCCTCCCTTTATACCTGATGTTCTGACATCAGTTTTACAACCGGCGGCAGCCGACATCATATATACTCTGGTATTCAGGCTGACTGAGGGCTACCGGGAGCTGGATAACCCCATATGTTAGGACTGCAACAGTGAATACACTCGAACATCTACATTTATGGTAAGTGTACACAACTGTACTTTCCAAAGGTGTGGCAACCTCTGTGAGACAAATCTGTCTCTCCAGCAAGTTTTGTTGATGTCACATACCAAATTAAGGTCTTTTGAGTGAGTGATCCATGTGCCATTTCACTTGCGAATGTGCAGCATTTTCATTAAAGCTGGGTCAGAGATTTCTCTAGATGCAAGGCATAGGTCACCTCTGAGCAGTCTGTCTGATGCAGAGTAAAGTGGCAATGATTTCAGTCCATCCACATGACAGATCTTGTAGACCCTGAATTTTCTTTGTAAGGAGCTTGGCAGTCTCTGCAATTGCTGCAGGTGTTTTAAAAGGAACATACCAAAGGGAGCATTGTACTATTATTGGCCTGATGAGGGAAGAATACAGGGAGGTTATATACCCTTTTTTTCTGGAGGCAATGTCCTTACTTATGAGATGAACAATATAAAATGCCCTTCTTACTACTGTGGAGACATGGTGATTGAAGTTAAGGTTGCTGTCGACCTGTGTGCCCAGATCTGTCACTACTGTCTATGTGCTTAGGGCATTGCTATTGATGTGGCAGTTTGCAGGAATATCACCTTTGAGGAAGGGGATGATAATGCATTTTTTGCATTAAATTTAAGAGCATGACTTTGGCAGCAGTGATTAGTCTGCGTAAGACATTCTTGCAGGATGTTGACATTGCTAGGGGTGTCAATGATCGCTCACAGTTTGCAGTCATCAGCAAACTTTGTCAGCCACAGTCCTTTAGTTTTAACCTGTACTTCAGAGCAGTAGATTCTGAACAGTAGAGGTTCCAGAACCTATTCTTGGGAATGCCAATCGTTACAGGTCTGCTGGAGGAGATGGAGTCCCCTATTTTGACCATATGAGTTCTGTCAGTGAGCCAGTTTGCAACAGACCTGACAATATGTGGTTGATACCAAGCTGGGTGAGTTTATCAATGGTGCCTGAGTGGGAGGTTATGTCAAAGGCCTTTGCTAAGTCTAGGTAGGCCATATGCACAGATTTGCCCTAGTCTAGGGCTTTGGTGACTGTCTCATGGCAGTCCACCCAGTTTAACAGGCATGCTCTCCCCTTGACAAAGCCAAACTGGATGAAGTCGAGCATTTGGAGACTTCCTGTATCTTTGTTAATAATGTCCATGATAATTCATTCCATGGCCTTGCAGATAAGGCAGGTCAGGCTAATGGATCTATAGTTCCTGTGGTCCATTTGTGCAAAGGGATGATGGTAGCTGTTTTCCATTCCACTGGGACAAAGCTTGTGCTTAGGCTGTGATTGAAAAGTGTGCCCAATGGTGATGCTAATACCTGTTTTAACCCATACAGAACACAACCTGGGATGTTGTCTGATAGCCAGCTACCAATTAATGATTGTGCAATATTTTATATGCCCTACTAATTGTCCTTTTTTAACAGCAGCTTCTGTTCTTGATTAGGTTAAAAACTCAACCTGTGCAGATCTTTCATTTAGGAGTCCCTGTGCTTTCTGTTTATCTGTACTCTGATATCAATCCCTGACAGGTAAGGCAATCCCTGGCCTGCAATCCAAGTGTCTTCTTGGCCTCTTCCATTCTGTTACCCATCTCTCTCTAATTGTATGTTCCCAATACCTTGGTTCTTTTCCCCGCTTCACCAGTAAATTCCATTCCCTTCTTGCCTATTATCTGTTCCCCTAATTGCAGCCATCCCTATCTGAAGAATCTCCTTTCTCCATTCCTGTGTTGGCTTAGTTCTTAGTATACTTTCTGCTACTTTATTAATATAATACTCTGTATGACCACTGTTATTCTACTTAAAGATCTGCATCCAAAATCCCACTCTTTTATTATTAACTGAATAAGCCCCCCCCGCTTCATCATTATACCTTTCCACTTTGAATTGCAACTTTTTGCTTTTGTTATGTATATGAGTCTTAACTGTGCAGCTATAAAATATCCCTTAAAATCAGGTAATCCTAAACCTTCTTGTTCTTCTGACAAGATCAGTTTATCTCAAATGACTCTTGCCCTCTTCACCTTCCAGATAAAATTATTCAGCTCTTCAATAATTACTGCCTACAATGTCTCCTCTGACTGATAAAAAATATGCCTGACCTGCATATAAAATTAAAGGGAATAAAACATTTTACTGCTTATATCTTGCTATCCATATACATAGACAAGAGCTTCTAGTTTCTCAGTATTTGTATTATCTTTTGTATCGTCTCTTCTATGTATCCTTAGATGCCATAACAGAATCTTTTTTAATCCATACTCCTAAATACTTCATTTTACTGAGTCCCCATAATGTGGGTATTGCTGTATAAATTTATGTGTGGGTTCATAGTTTACACCTGCAGCCTTTGTTTTATCTTCATTAATTGTATACACAAGAAAAATGGAACTGTCTCAGATTGTTCCACAACACTGAAAGGCCCTTTTCTGGTTCCATCAGGTACAAAATAATATCATCTATAAACAAATACAAGTTTTGTTGAGCACCATACCAATTATATCCTTTGAATTTTTGAGTCCCTTATTTACTTGGCCAATAGTTCTAAACATAACGCAGATAAAGGGGAAAGAGGACACCCCTGCCTGTTTCATGTGTTCAGACACAACTTAGAGATGAACCCTCCAACTTTGATTTTTGCCTCTGATCCCTCCTATATCCTTCTAATTCTAATCAGGAAATGCAAAGGCTTCCATTGGCCTCCTCAACCAATTTAGTTTTTTGGTGTTGGAAAACAAACTTTGTATTTAGTAGCAGATTTTTTCATCATGTTCATTTGTTCTATACTTTTAGATGACATATTTATTTTGTGGGGAGGCTCCTTAACTACGTTCAAAGAGTTTATGATGCATTTATCAACTATGACTGATATTTTAAAAATGTATTTCTAGTTTTGTCACAAATTCTACAAACTATTTGGACTGCACTGCTTTAAAGATTTTAATGTGTTTTTGATCTACCGTGTATAGAAAACTAAACTTTTCAAACTCATATTTGCATTTTCAAAGTAGTCACCCTTACAAACAAAAAGTGAATCTTACTAAGGGGCAAATGGTCAGACTTTCCAGACTGGTAATATTAGATGAAATGTTTGATATTGAATTGAATAATTTAATTGCCTTATTATTTGCTCGGGATTACCCTGAAGATTTTTATTGGAAGTAGGCAGTGAGATTAAAACTAAACATAAGGAGTAATGTCCCCTTGTTTTGAATAACCCTAGGCATCGGCTAGATAAATTAATGTTAGTCTAACAAATGCTATGATTTTTTACATATTCTATTGATGTCAGATCTACACCACAGACTATTGTTAGGAACTGGAAAAATATATTGGATTTCAATTTTAAATCTTTGCTAGGGGATGTTTCTCATTTTATTTACAGGAGGAATAAAAATTTAAATTTTGGATACACAGTATACATAGAAAGATATATCTACAAATAAGATGTCTAAATGTTGATGCTGTAATTGTAGATATATTTATGAAGGTCTAGTTCTTTTGATAGCTGGCAGCACAGCGGTGCAGTGGTTAACATTGTCGCCTCATTGCAAGAGGTTTTCTAGTTTGATTCTCTGCTGGGGTGCCTTCTGTGTGGAGTCTGCGTGTCCTCCCTGGATTTGCGTGGTTTCCTTCAGGTAGTCCTGTTTCCTCCCACATTCAAAAGACATGCCCCTGTTGAAAACAGGCACTGTCCTAGTCGAACTTTCCCAGTCAACAAATGTTAAATAATAAATAAATAAATAAATAATTGGTTGTCATTGGCTGTCCATCTAAATGTGATTGTAATAACAAAGGTTTGGTATATTTAGTTCAATGTCTTTCATGTGACTGTTTTATGTACCGAAGACAGAAAGAGCCTTGCACCATCAAATCTAGAAGTTGTAGAGAATCAGAGAGGGGCATCTCCTGGGAAACATTACTGGAGGTGAGGGAATTGTTATGGCAATTGAGACTTAATGCCTTGAAGTTCCCTGGTTTAATTGAACATCTGTCTATTTTCACTATTCTCAAATTAAGGGCAGGAAAACTCTAATACTGAGTGGGATGCATATAGGATTAGAAGCTTTATATATGATGTTTTATAGTATATCTACAACAATCACATTTCAAGACTAGTTAAACAGGATGATGCACTTGAGCTTCTCTTTGCCCAGATTTCTATGGGCAAAGTTCCATATATCCTTGGAAGCTATATGACCCAAGAAACCCATAACCTGTACTTGAACTTACTGAAGGGCCTCACCATTCAATCCAATACCATAAACATGGGTGACTTCAACTACCTCACTGTAAACTGGGAAGCTTACATGACCCCAAACTTATAGGCCCAGAGATTCTTAGACATTGTATACACAAACACTTTGGGCCAGATAGTCCATAGGTCCATTAGGGATGCAAACATACTTGACCTGTTATTCACAAACATGGGAGAATAAATGCTGTACCCCCACCCCCACCCCAGTGTAGTGTCCTCTCTGGTAAGGTCAGACCACAAAGCTGTGTCCCTCATAACAAAAATCATGGACACAGGCATAAACACTTATGTTATGTGCTGGGTAGCCAACTGTCTCTCAGATAGGACTCAGGAAATTAGGATCAGTGAGACCACCTCCACTAAGAGGCCAGACACTAGTGAAGTCCCTCAGGACTTTGTGCTGGGCCTAATAATTTTTGGCATCTACTACTTAAAATTCAAGGTCAATGTCAAGAGCGTCTGGCTGACCAAGTTTGTAGATGATTGCAAACTAGGAGCAGTCATGGAATCCCCCAAAACACTAAAATCTTCCAGGAAGGGTTAACACAAACAAATGACTGGTGCCAAAACCACAGCTTAAAACTCAGTGGCAAGAAATGTATAATCCTTTGGGAAGTCAGCCACCCTAGGAAATTGCCTCATAATTACACACCCCAAGATTAGAACCAATAGTCGGGAATTTGAGTACTTATGTAGATAGTAACCTGGCTTAAGACCAACATGTGCCTAAGGTAGTAAGGAAATCATTCTATATTGCTCAAATTATAAGCAGGGGCATGGCATCTAAGTCCAAGGAAGTCATAGTGCCACTGTACTGGGCCCTCATCAGGCTTGTCATTGACTGCAATGCCCCCTTCTGTATGTAACAGCTGGAATGTCCACAGAGGTTCTTCATAAAATGAGTACAGAGTGTAAACAGCATGTCCTATGCAGATTGCCTCAAAGCCCTATCTCTATACTGTGTTTCTTACAGACTGTTGAGACGTGATCTATGCCAGGTATACAAGGCATCCTTGGATCCAACTCTGATGGACCATTTGCATATCTGCAAAACAAACAGTATCAGAATTACTCGATCTGGGTATTTAAACTTTGCTTGTGACATAAACAGGACACATTAGAGGAAATGTATGTGTCTCAGGTAATTCCCCTTCTCTGGAACAAACTTCCCATCTATTTAAATCAGAGCTCTTTGCTAAACCTATTCAAGGGAAATCTGGACCAGTGGACAGGAAAATGGAAATACACCCCAGGTATAGCACTTTGTCTCTGATGGATAGGGGCTGCATGCAAATCTTTTCCTAGCTTATATATACTCCTTAAAATCACATCTAAGACAAATAAACTTTTGGCATACAGTGGGAATGCTTGGATAGGCTTATAGAGGCCCCAGTGTCTGTTAGTCTAGTATACAACTATGGACTATGCATCTTATATATTTTTAAGTAAATTATTTTTTAACTGTTAATGACTTTTTATTATTATTAATGGTGTTTTTGGGTCATATTAGTATTGTGGAGTTACTTGTGTCTATTTTTGAATAGTACTTAAGTATGGGGAAGTATATGGCATGTTAGTCAATACAACTGTTGTTAAATAAAAGTTTCCTGTATTGACACCTAACTGATATTTTCGTTTAGTCTGGTTTTCAGCTAGTGTTTTCTTTTAGTATTACCATTTTTAAATAAAGTCATTGTGTTGCCAGACTCTGATTAGATCCACTCCACATGCTTCTGGTCATGAATGTAAGGACACCTGTACACTGCATCTCTTTCAGTGCTATAACTGTCACTTTTTTCACCTGGCATATTTTTGTAACAATCATCACTAATGGCCAAATAATCATTTTCATTCACTCACTAACTGCAAATATTTTCTGTGGAGTTTGTGGTTATTTGTGTGTGGGGGAGGCCGAATGTTCACATTACAGTTTAAATTTGGAAGGTAATGTGTTGAAGAAAATAACAGCTGTCTTTTGCTCATTCACTAGTCACACTGATGTTTACTTCAAAGCAGCTGCTTGACTGCTTTATTGAGTCTTACTGCTGGTCCAAGTTGCCATTAGTTAGTTTTTTTGTGTTGAGGTTTTTATTATGTATTTCACTGTTCTATTCCTGTAACCTGACAACTTTTATTTTGTTGTAATGTTTGGGATCATGCTTTAGTTATGTGGTTTACAGTATTTTTTTAATGCAATGTACTTTTGCGTTATGAAGCTGTTAGTGACTCCTGGGACTGGTGTTTTTTTATTCAATGTGCTAGTTTTTGTTAATTTCTGATGCAGTCTTTGTTCTGCTGTTCAAATGCAGGACTTTTATCTTTGGGGATCCCTAACTTAACAATGAGTGTGCACAGATGGACAAATAATGATCAATCACATACGCTGAACTATTGATCACCTACCTTAAATTAAATAACAATAAAAGTCTCTGTATTATAGCTTTGTACATTCCCCCTGGCAAAAACGTATCAACTCTGGAAAGTATCCTATCATGAGTGTCAAAATTCTCTCTCTGGAAACAGTAATACGTGATGTCAACACTGACTGACAAAACTTAGCTTACAATTCCCCACAGATAGCATAAACTTATTTGGATTTTCTCAACTAATTACGCACCCAACCTTTACCAGTTCTCCAAACCAAAATGGCTCAATTATTTACTGTATTTTGGTCTCCCATCCTAGTAATTTCTTTTAATCCAAAACCCTTCTAGCCTCTATCAGTGATCACCACCCCATCTGCACAGCTAGATTTATCTCTTATTCATGCAGGCAACATATCTACAAGACCATAAAAAACCTATCTAACTTTGACCAGCAGGCCTTCACAAATATATTAACCTCCATTAATTGGTACTTAGATAAATACTTACCACTAGATGATGCAGTTAGACAATTTAATTCTACATTCCTAAACACTTTAGACAGTTTAGCTCCCACCAGAAAAAAATAGTCAAAACCACCCATACTCCTTGGCTTCATGCAAAAAAGGGACAAGGATTGGACAACTTACCTAAAACATAAGACTCATAATAATTTACAGCATTTCAAAGCACTGCATAACCTTGTAAATAAACTGGTTAATTTAGATAAAAAAACAATTCTATGCAAAACCACAAGATCAGCACAACTCCAATCCAAAAACCTTCTGGCACACTATCAAAAAAATTCTACACCCAGGCAGTCAGTCCTCCCCTCAACCCTCCTGTGATAGTACCTCCCCTGACATAGTATCTCAGTTTAACTCTTAGCTCATCAATAGCATAGTTTCCATCACTAACACTTTCCCTCATCACCTTCTACTTTTTCCTCAGCCTCCTAATAGCTGTCATTCCACAATGTACCTTCAACCAATTCCCACTTCCTTCATCAAATCCCTCTTGTGCAAGCTCAAGCCATGTTCCCCGTCTGCAGTTGTTATATTCCTTAATTCCTAAATGTGGCTGCTGATTCAATTACCTACCCTTTCTCCATAATCATTAATAGAGCTAGCAGAGAATCTTATGTCGCCCGGCCTGTGGAAAAAACACTTCCCTTCCGCAAAGTGGCACCTCCATAGAAATTTCTAGATTTAGGCCTTAGATTCCTGTCCCAGAGACTTCCCATACTCTGGAATAAACTACCTACCTATATCAAACAAAGCTCCTCATTAGCACTCTTCAAGAAAAATCTTGATGATTGGATGGGTGATAGGAAATTCACCACGGGGATCACTTCTGTGGCTCTGCTTGACAGGGGCACAGGAAAATACATTTCGTGGGTGGCAAAAGCCAGGGTACCTTTTTGACTAGGCTTATATAGGCCCTAGGGCCAATAGCCTAGTACCTACCTATGAACTCCTCATTTTCACAAACTACATCATCACTACTTCAACGCTATATTCCATCTCATGTCCTATGCTCTTGTCACAAATATCTACTCTCTATTTACAAACCGCAAAGATCTAACAGTATTAGTATGTACTTTCATTATGTTACTAAATCATGGAAAAACATTCCAGAATCAGTCAGACTTATACCCCATTACTATCCGTTCAAGGCTAGGCTGAAAGAACATCTAACCAATAATTGCATCTGCCCATGTTTTTCTTGAGCTATCCTACTTCCTTTCCTGCATTTCCTACTTTCTAGCCTAACCTTTGTATAATTCCTTATCCTTCTAATGCTCCTTCTCTCTATTCTTACAGTAACCTTTATCTGTCCCAGAAATTATGACTGAAAAAAAAATGTTTTTTTGAGAGTGTTTGCACCTCAACCTGTTTTTTGTACTTAGTAGTCAGTGTAGTGTATGTACAGTAGTGATAGGTTTTTAACTAGTTATTGTTTATAGTTAGTTAAAGCAAGTTGTGTTCCTGCCATTAGGGCTTGTCTTGTGCTTTTCTCTGTGTATGTTAGAGTTAGGTTAGATAGGTGTTAAGTTGATAATGGATAAAGATTTCAAAAAGTGTATTTCTTGTGGGCATAAGCTTCCTTCTCAGGATGCTCATAAGAGATGTATTTATTGCCTTGGGGCTGCTCACCTGGAGTCCCCTTCTGCCATTTTTCAGGGCTATGGCTCTCATTCCATTAATGAGAGGAGGGCCAAACTTATACTTAAGGGTCTGCTGCTTTCGGGGGACTGTTCCTTGGCCTGCTCCCAGCAAAAGAGACAGGTTAAGTCATAAGCAAGCTAAGGAACCCAAAGCTTCTAAAGGAGACTCTAAATGACTGTGTCTGGCTGCAAGATTCTAAAGACCCAAGATAATTGGATCCCCCAGTGACCTCAGCTCTGCCATTGACTCCAACACCTTGAAGCCAATAACCTTTGAGGGCAGTGTCTCTGAGTCAAACTCCTTCGGCTATGCTGCCTCAGAACTGATCACCTTTGTCTCCTCTACCTCAGAGTCAGTCCCTTCAGCTATGGTTGCTAGCAAGGCACCTTCCCCTACTATTAATGTACAAGGCCATTTTCTGGTTAAGGGAGTTCCTTCGGGGTAGACCTTCTCTCCCTTTTTTCCCTCTACTCAACTTAAATGTCACCTGAGTCCTTCCCGTCTCTATTTCAGATCCAAGTTTCCCTGGCTCATCCCAGTAGGCCAAATCCATTGCCTGGGTGGACATCTAATAAGCCCCCCTCTGTAGCTTCATCAGTAATATCATTTCAGTCCATTGAGAAATTGAACATTTCATAATTGGACAGAATGGTTTTATCAATGGATGTGTGTGCTGAGTAATAGTGATGTGTTTTTTAGCATGGTATCCTGTTAGAACAGACATTTAAATGATGTAATTTATTTTAGACACAATTGGATAATGTTTGGTTTTATATGGTATTTAAAGGGTTTTTTAATTAATGTGAAGAATTTTTACGTTTACTGTAAGATGAGAAAGAACTTATCATTCACTGAGTCATTAAATGTGGTGGTTTTCACATGTGGCCTGATATCTTCGGTTTTATTTTGGAGTTTGTTTTGTTTGTGTTCTGGACTTCATAATTGGAGTAGTTCATGCAGTCCTTACAGGCACAGATGAAGTTAAGGCTCCTTTCATTGGTTCCAGGCTTTTGCCTCAGAGGTTTAGCTTTTGTATTTTGGTTTCTTCACTCAGGACCTACACATCTGAAGTCTTCAGAACCAGCTGCCTTCCATTCCTTAGAATCAGAGCCGATGGCCTGGCTGATACTGACTCCAATCCTTATTTTTCTTTCCTTGACTCTAGCCATGTCAGAGCCTCATGGACTTTGGGGCCAACAGGTTAAGACAGTGGACAGTGGGTAGGGTCTGACAATCCCAGTTTCAGCATCATCCCTCCTGCTTGGGGCTTCTGCTCTTGATAGTTTGGTCCCATTCTTGGCATCGGGGCAAGGCAGAATGATTCCGAATTCTGGTGCATCCTTGGGGTCTTCAGACCCTAGGCTTGCTGAGTTTGGTCATTCCACTTTTGATATCATGGAAAGGATGTTCTCTTGTCAGGAGAAGGAATGGTCTAGCAGGACTGATGCCCCCTTCCACATCCATACCTGTGGCTGCTTCACAGCTTGCTCAAGGACAGCCTGTCCCTGGTGGTCTTCAAGTTGCCCTCCCTGTAGGAGGAATGGCCTCTTCTGTTCTGCCCATGTCACCAGGATGTGAAATGTCTGTAAACAGGTGGAGCAAGAGGAAGTACCTGGACTCACCTGAGGATTCCCTCATGAAGGACATCAAACTTGATGAACAAGAGGGGTCTCCCAATCCCCCTTTTAAGATGCTTCTTTTGGCAATCTTTAGGAGCTCCTTCACCAGAGTGAAGGCTGGACTGCTGAAGCTCCTTCTGTGGAGGAGTTTGTGTTTTTAGATAGTTTTGGGGGGTTCCTCTTAGCTTGTCGAACACTCAAAAGAATGAACAGTCTTTGATCAACAGCTAATAGATGATGAAACCACAAAAAAGTCAAACGGCCGAAACAGCAATTTTTTTTTCCAGGGAAAAAAATTGCTGGGCCATTGTTGGGACTTTGCAGTTTTTTCCACTGTGGTGCGATCTTGCAGTTGTTATATTTAAGTAGGGGGGCAAAGCCCCCCACTTTATTTTGTTTGTGGATTTGTTTTTTGTTTTTGTTTTTTTTTTTTGGGGGGGGGCAGCGATTTCTTTCCTCTGGGGAAAAAAACTGCTGTTCCGGCCGTTCGACTTTTTGTGGTTTCACCTATTAGCTGTCAATCAAAGCAAGTTCACTCTTTTGAGTGTTTGACAAGCTAATATGAACCCTTTTGGGTTGAGCCCATGCTCTTCCTGAGTGGTAACCCCTCCAGGCACACTTATTTACCTGGTGTCCTGGCGGGCATGGAAGGAGCCTGATACAGTGAAATCAAGCCTCAAAAGCCCAGCAAGATTCTTTCCTCTCATAAGGATCAGCAAAACTGGAGTAAGGGTCCTGCTATGGATGCTATTGTGGTAGTGGTGACCTCTAAGAAGGGCATTTTGAAGGAGAGTTCATCAGTCCCTCCCCCAAATAGAGAGTCTCAGGTGTTAGACTGATTAGGGAAGCATGCATATGCCTCAGCCACCTTCTCACTGAGGGCATTAAAATATTTAACTCATTTGACAATGCTTCAATGGGGCATTGTGTCAGAAGTCTTAAGAGCAATGAAGACACAGCAGTCTCCAGATACTCAGAAGACTCCGGAGACTCAGCTTTTCACCCTCCAATCTATTTCTAAGGTGTCCATGCATTTGCTTTCCAATGCAGCTGATGTCAATACCCAGGTGAATGGCATCAGCATTGCTATGCACTGTCCTGTTTGGATGAGATTGTGTGACTTTGTAGAAAGTTAGACACTTTGACCAGGCGCAAGCAAGATGGGAAGATGCTGTCTGTTGTTGGAGTTTGTTTTGCTACTCTTCAACAGACCTTTTTCCAGAACCAGAAGGAGGTAAAATGTCTCTTTTTTTAGGAAATGGCAGCAACCCTTTCAAGAAGCTCTTTCTGAGGGTTCCCCAACAGTAGGGTGGCAAGCACAACAGATGCCACCCTTGAGGGTGGGGGTGACCCATAAATTGAGGTTTCCTTGGAGGGTTCTTCAGGAGGCCTTTTCAGCAACCGAAGAGTTTCCCAACTGTTCTGCTCTGGAAGCAGTCGGGGGATAATTGGTTGTACACCCCTAATAACAAAATACTCCCACCAGCAGGACCTAGCTTAGCTCAACGTACCAAAAAAGTTGCTGTAATATCAGATAAAAGTCCACACTGGAGCGAAAGGAAGTTGCAGCTTATAAAAGACTCAATAGCTGGTTTAAATCCTTTATTTGGACAGAACAGTGAAACAGAAACACATCCAATATCCAACAAACGCTTTCGCCTGGTTATACCAGGCTTTCTCAAGTTAATTAAACAGAAAAATCTCTTGTCTTATATATTCTAAAGTCATTAATCACGTGAACTTGTTAACGCTGTTAATTAAAGTAATTAAATCTAATTTATACAATCAAGGATAGAATGCCCTAAAAAAATACAACAATATGCTTGCCTTTTTTAAAGTGCAATAGTGCATTGTGCAACCTTGAAAGATAATCTTAAAAAATATATACGAAGAAGTTTAATAAAATTGCGTTCTGTTGAAACTAATAACACCATAGTTAAAAACATAATTAAAAATACATCAGGTAATACATAATAAATAGCAAGTTGATACTTTATGCTGCAGAGAAACAAAACATTACCTAATTAGTACAACATTTAATGTTTTAAAAGTACATATAAAGAACCTAAAACCGACTACAAAAATGATTAAAAGGATGTAGTTGAAGTTACTAAATATATATAAATGGATATGTTGGTATTGAATACATTTAGGTAAGTTAAAGCATGAGGATGTAAAAGAAAAAAATCATATAAAATATGTTAATGTAACTTGTTCCTGTTCATCTTTAGCACGCTGGAAAGACTAATAGTGTCGTTTAGACCCGGGGGCTGAGTAGCATTTAATTTTAACTTTATAAATTTAATTTATATCAATTTCTTCTCTGTTGAAATTAAAGGCTAATAACATTTGAAAAACTCAAACATGTAATTTGGTAAAATGAACACCAGATGGGGGTAGAATATACACGAAACATAGGTTTAAGGAAATCTTTATTGATACACACACACAGGAAACAAATACATAGTCTTCACATACCTGAGTTTTTAAACTAATTTATTTAAGATATTTTTAATGAGATGTTTTCTAATAATTTATTAGTAAATTATTCATGAATGTTTATTATATGTATTTTAATTTAAATTATTTATATAAATAAATGATGTGGAATGATCAAGTTTAGCACAAGACACTTTCAGAGAGTAGGCATTAATATTTATGAGATGTAAAGGGAGATTTGTTAGTTTAAACTGAAGGAGATGTATTTCATTGGATTAACAATTAAACAGGTGACTTAGAGATTATTTAAATGGCTTTTTGAGTCAAAAATGGTTGTCTGATGAAGTCCTGTATGTAGGATGAAAACGCATGTATTTATTTTTTCTTGGTGAATAAAAGCGTTAATTTCACTGGCGCTCTGTGATTTTGGTGTTGACACTATAGAGGAGAAGACCGTGGTCCAAGGCGTTCTTTTTGTTTGTTTATTTAATTTTAACTGCCAGATCAATTCTCTATTTTCTAACCAGGTCTCCCAATCACCACACCTAGGGTCATGGGGAACCTGTTCTACTAGTTGCATGCTAGGGCAGCCCAAAAGATGTTTATAGAAGGCGTTGGTATCCCTTTTTCTTTCTATATCATAAAGGTGCTCATAAATCCTTTTTTTGAGCATCCTCTCGGTCTTTCCAATATAGAAACTGCCACAAGTCATGCACACTCCCAGATATACCACTCCCTTAGTGTTACATGTGTAATGACCAAAAGAATTCAACTTTAACTTTCTAGCAGATAAATAGTAGCTTTCTTCTTCCATAATGTAGGGGCATTGATTGCACGCCCCACATTTATGTATTCCTAATTTCTTTAAATTTTGTCCTAACGTTTTGAAATTAGTGTTCCTCTTCTTACGTTCAAACAACCCCTTTAAATTAATATCCCTTTTCCTAGTGAAACCCACCTTCTCTGGTAGAAATTGTTGGATGTCATTGTGTGTGGCTATAATAGGCCAAAACATATTAATAGTATTTTCTACCAAAATTGAGTCTTTGTTGAAGGTGTATACAAAATTGTTTTTTAATAGATTCTGTTGATCATTGTTGGAGGGGACCACCGATAAGCCCTTCCCTAGCAAGGGTGGGTATAGAGAGTCTCTTTTCTCAAACACTTCTAATGCTAGTGACTTGGTCAGAGTAGGTGGATATCCTCTCTCCAAAAACATATTCTCCAGAAATCCTAATTCTTGCAAAAAAAGTTCCGTAGTACTGGACATTCTTGAGACTCTAATGAATTGCCCCTTTACTATTCCTTTTTTGGTGTAATGCGGATGCCCACTGTCATAATGCAAGAAGGTGTTAGAGTAAGTACTCTTTCTGTAAATGCATGTTTGAAAACGGCCCCCTTCTATATTCTTACTAAGAAGGACATCTAAATAATGTAAAGAAGAGTCACTAATTTCATATGTGAAAGCCAAAAATGCAGTGGTCGAGTTCAAATAGCTGAAAAAATCCATAAAGGCTTCCTTGCTACCTTTCCAAAGGATACATATATCGTCAAGGTAACGTTTATAAAACAAAATGTGTTCCTTCCATTCTGTGGCATGAATAAATACCTTCTCCCATCTATAAAGAACAATGTTAGCATATGAAGATGTGCATGATGCGCCCATAGCAACCCCTTGCTTCTGTTTGAAAATCTCACCATTGAAGTAAATAAAGTTGTTTAACAAGACTGTTTCCATAAATACAACTATAAGATTAATCAAACTTCCATTTAAATTAGATTCACTGGCCAGAATTTCGTTGAACCAGTCTAAACCTATATCGTGCGGAATGCTAGGGAACAGCTCGATAACATCAATAGTGACCATTAAAAGGTTGGGTTCAAACAGATTTGGGGTAATGCTACCAATAAATTCCCAAGAATCTTTACAGATAAAAGTAAACGTGGAAATCAAGTGTTTCAAACTTTGGTCTATAAATATTCCTAAAGGCTCTGTAATGCTGCCCGCCCCTGCTACTATTGGTCTAAACTTTCCAATGCAGCTGATGTCAATACCCAGGTGAATGGCATCAGCATTGCTATGCACTGTCCTGCTTGGATGAGATTGTGTGACTTTGTAGAAAATTAGACACTTTGACCAGGCGCAAACAAGATGGGAAGATGCTGTCTGTTGTTGGAGTTTGTTTTGTTACTCTTCAACAGACCTTTTTCCAGAACCAGAAGGAGGTAAAATGTCTCTCTTTTTAGGAAATGACAGCAACCCTTTCAAGAAGCTCTTTCTGAGGGTTCCCCAACAGTAGGGTGGCAAGCACAACAGATGCCACCCTTGAGGTGGGGGTGACCCATAAATTGAGGTTTCCTTGGAGGGTTCTTCAGGAGGCCTTTTCAGCAACCGAAGAGTTCCCCAACTGTTCTGCTCTGGAAGCAGTCGGGGGATAATTGGTTGTACACCCCTAAGCTTGGGAGGTCATCACCTTGGATGCATGGGTGATGAGTCATATCTAGTGGCTATTCAGTTCCATTTTTACAAGTCCCCAGTATAACTCCCAAACAATCTCCAGATGTTCCATACCATCAGACAAGAGCAGCAATCATCAAAATCCAGAAGCTGCAAGCAAATTAAGTCATCTAAGAAGTCTCACCAGACAAACAAGGATCCATGGTCTACTTAAGGTACTTTTTGGTTTCATAAAAGACCTCAAGCCAATTCTCGATTTGAGCAAGTTGAATCAGTTTGTGAAACAGATCAAGTTCTGGGTGGTCAACGCAAAGACCATTTTATTTCTGTTGAAGGATGACTGGATGTGTGCAATCAAGCTCAAGGATGCCTACCATCATATAAAGCTTAAGTGGCCCAGGAAATTTCTGCTTTTCCAGCTGGGGACTGATCATTACCTGTTCAGAGCACTGACATTTAGTCTCACCACTACCCCTAGGGGTTCACCAAGTGTGTGGCAGTGGTAGCAGCCTGGCTCAGGTTGCAGGGATTCCAGGTCTTTCCCTACCTGGACAACTGGCTCTTAACTATCCCCTCAAAAGCATCCCTAATCAGGGCCAGGGACAACTTATTCCATCTGTGCAATTCCTTAGGAATCACATTCAACTACCAAAACTCCAGTCTCCATCCAGTTCAGTTCTGTTGGAGTTTATAAGTTGCCATTTGGAAACTGTATCCCAGATTGCCAAGCTTCCAGAGTCCAGAATGTTGAACCTTTGGGATCTGGAATGTTCCTTAATTGCTAAAAGAAAACCTCCAGCATATCTTATTCTTAGGCTATGGGGTCACATGGTGGCAGCCATTTGTTTGGTGCCTGTAGCTAGGTGTCACATGAGAGCATTGCAATGGACTGTGGAGGTACAATGGTTGCACTTAATAATCCAATGAACTTGCTATTTTTTCTGACCAGTGTTTGTTGAGATCAGATCAAGTGGTGGTTGGAGTCTCCCTTTGTGTCCTCAGGGATACCATTCATGTTTCCCTGTCCTGAGGCTATTGTCTTGGCTGATGCCTCTATTCTGTGATGGGGATGGGGCTATGAAGTAAGGACTATCCAGAGGAAATGGTCTATGACTGAGGTCACTCTGCATATCAACATCTTGGAGAGTGGTCCTCTTCCCCTTACAAGCTTTCCAGGATGTTCTTCCCAAGGGTGTGATTTCTGTCCAGACAGACAATATGTCAGTGATCTGGTATCTGAACAAACAGGGGGAAACCTTGTCAGGAGGCCATGAGGGACTGCCAGTGAGTGATTTTGACTTAACAGTTTTTGATTGCAATGCACACCCCAAGGAAATCCAACATCTTAGCAGAAAATTTGAGCAGGAACATTCTCCTTCCTCACAAGTGGTCTCTGAATTCGAGGGTTGCTGCTTAGATTTTTTGGTGCTGGGGCATTCTGTGTTGTGACCTGTTAATTTCCCCATCCAACACAAAGTACAGCAGATGTTATGCCTTAATTCCTCCTAAAGGGACAGTCACTCTTGTATGTTTGGCCCCCAAGTCTTCTGTATGCATATCCTCTGAGTCAGTTGATAATAAAGTTTCTTCAGGAAGCAGCCTATTGCAGAGTGATTGTAATCCTCATTGCTCCCTTTTGGTCTTGCCAGTTGTGATTCCCATTCCTTCAGCCTCTCCTAAGGTACTCTCCTTGAGTCCTGGATCCCATTCTGGATCTAATTTATCATCCTGTGGGCCTGGATCCACCCAATCTTTGAATGAATGGTTTCTCCAATTTCCTTGATGTCCAGGAATCCCAGGCTTTCAGACAGAGTCATTCACATCTTAACTTCTTCCCAAAAGATGCCTACTCATAAAGTGCATGCTCGTAAGGGGAAGCATTTGCCTTGTAGACTATCCCTCAGGGTTTGGATCCTTTCTCAGAACCATTGGGTGCTATCCTAGACTTTCTCATAGATTTGATTAATTCTGGGTCTAGTTACTTTACTGTTAAAGTGCAAATGGATTTGTTAGGGATAATGTGCTGTGGGCTGCTCTTAAGATCTCAAAGTCATTTCTTAAAGGAATCATTTTACTTTGCCTTCCTGTCCCGGATCTTGTTCCACCTTGGAACTTGGCTTTTATAGTACAGATGTTGGCTGCACCTCCTTGTGAGCCCACTGTTCCTGTTGATTTGAAATTGTTGTCATAGAAGGCTCTATAGTTTGTGGCCATTACTTCTGCCAAACATGTATCAGAGATCCAGGCTGTATCTGCTGTGCCTCCTTCTTTAGTCTTTCATTAGGACAGAGTGCCCCTTAAACTGGATCCTGTTTTCTGCCTAAGGTAGTATTAGAGAATAATTTGAACTAATAATTTCAACTGCCAGTCTTTTTTTCCTGATTTTTTTCAATAGGGGTGAACATTTACTAAACTGTCTTGATGTCCATTAATAACTCGGATTATATTTGGATAGTAGAAAGTTCATTAGAAAATCTAATCAATAAGTTGTGTCATTCTCTAAGCTCCAGTTGTTGTCGTCTCTTGTATGTAAGGCTACTCTGTCCAAGTGGCTTTCTGATTGTATTCCTTTGGGTATGGTTTGAGGGGAAAATCTTTGTGTCACAAACATAAAGGACATTATATTAGAGTTATGGCTACTTCTACAGCCTTTTTCTCCAGAGCTGCTTTGGATGACATTTGTGCAGCTGCAACTTGGGTGGGTCATCACACATTCTTGTCCCACTGCAAAATGGATATCCAGTCAAGGTGTATAGCTTCATTTTGTTTGACTGTATTGCACAATATCCATCCATGAGACCTCGCTAGGGTGTTACTTGTCTGGGGACTCCATCCACAGGTTGAACCCAAAT